>NW_021163199.1:185000-374081 GCF_004324835.1 Dendronephthya gigantea | reverse complement strand
TAAAATTTATGTACATTTAATATTTCTCTAAAAGGCATCATATAGGATTATCCATAAACTTTAAGCCACTTTGGCACAGTAAATTGTACTTTTTGATTCAACCGTAGTAAATTCTTGTTGTGCTTTGCATAATAGTTTTGTAAATACTCTCTCGCCTTCACACTAATTTCACTGCAATGTCTGTCCTTGTAGCCATAACATTCTTCAACGGTATTGCTGTTCAGAGGACAGTACATGTGTTCTCTTGTATCATATCTGAATGAACGATAAAGGAATTTTAACCGCACAAATCCTCTAACCTGCATGGCAGTGTTCATATAAGCCAAATTACCAGGTTAAATATAACCCTGAATGAAATGAAAAGTTTGCTGATGTATAGCGAGACCAGTTGACGAGGCACCAAAACACGAATGTTGTAAAATTTCCATCCAATAAAATTGTTTTTCATATTTGCATATAATACGATCGATTTCCTCTCTATATAGTAGGGTAAATTTATATATAATTCTATAGTACACGCCTTTTAAGCTGGCTAAGAAATTTTCTTATAAACGACAAAATTTGTGAAAGAGCATTTTACGCCTGGGGCCGGTTGTTCAAAAGCAGGTTAAATTTAACCCTGGGTTAGTGCTAAACCTGGGTTAAAATCCTTAACCCTAGGTTAGCTAAACCTGGGTTAAAACTGTGTTGTTCAAAGCTGGGTTAGAGGTAGGGTTAGTTAACCCAGGGTTAAAATATTTAACTATAAGATTAAATGTATTTTAACGACTAAATTGGATATAAGAACGTTTTCGATTGGTCTATAAACGAGGGTCAAAACTTTACCCGACGAGGATATATTGTCAGTCGAAAGATTATATGCCGTGAGGGCAGGGTCGAAGGGACGTTGTTTTGAACAGCAATTTCCGTGGATGGAATTTTGGAAAGATTGGAAATGAAAGGCCTTTTTGTATGATAAACAATCTATTTTAAAAATTCAGGCATTCTTGGATTATTCAAAATTCAGGAACAAACGTAGCCTTACCACTTGCTGCCAATCAAAATAATCGAATTTTGGCATCCGAAACAAATATTTCGATTACGATCTTTCAATTTGTATGGTTGTATTCATTTATTGTGTATTGCATTGAAGCGAAGATAAATAAATCAATACATCAGCTGAAATCGAACAAAGTCAAACTTAAATAATTCTTTGCTGTCGAAATTATTCGTAAAACCTTTGAAAAGTGTTTAATTCATGACGAATTATACGTGTTTACGTGTTTCAGCTGCTTATTCATCCATTTTGAATCGAAGTTAACCCAGGATTAAAAAGTTAACCCATCTAGCTAGCAGGGTTAATTTTTTTATCAATTTTAACCCAGGGTTAACGCTAACCGAGCTTTGTGCAACGCAAATCAACCAAGGTTTAAAATTTAACCCTGGGTTAGGCATTTTTAACCCTGGGTTAGCGTTAACCGGCTTTTGAACAACCGGCCCCTGTATTCTAAAAGCTCACTCAAACTCAAACTCATTGAGTGAGAGATCTTAATCTTCTCATTACGTTTCCATGGCGGTATTTCCAGTCGAGTAGGGGCTTGATTTTCAGTAATTTACCTTATATCTTTCCATCCATTCAGAAAAAACTTTCTCATTGATCAGCATTAACAAAATTTAAATGTCACACTCAATGAGTGTGAGTGTGAGTGAGCTTTTTGAATACAGGCGTTAGTCTACATTCGCTTTTGACGTGATTTGAGTAGCCAGGAAGTGAATTCCGTGGACACAATTTAAGGCTTTCGATGTTTGATGTCGGGCTTTGCTTTGCAATCCACAAATCAATGGAAGAAAAATACAGAGTATACTATGGAAATATTTCGTATGATAACTTAATAAAGTGATTATCTGGGACGAAAAAGAATGTCAGGAAAAGCGCTAAATAATTAAAAAAATCTTCTTGTTTACGTACCTCAGAAGTTGATTGTAGTTGATCGGTTTCTCAATATTGACAAAATCTTGAATATTATTAAGGACAGTTCTTGTATGATTTATTAGATCGTCATCGCTGATGATCATCACCTACAATAAACGGCAATTATTCGTTAAAGATTTCCAACCATTTGTAATTACATAATGATGTGCCAAAGTCTGATTGTCAACGTCTGTTTCACATTAGTTCCTAAGAATCGGGAATCCATTATATCTTTTTGGACAGAAAATGCATTTGGGCAAATTGTCCTCAGACAGACGAAATTGGACTAGTGTGTATTAGTTTTAAAGCCGAATTATCATATATCAGCCGTCATCGACGATGGTTATTGACGGTGATCATTGACAATTAAAGCGTCTGTTATTTTGAATGAATTTTGTCAAAACAAGAAAGCACAATAACCATCACCGATCGACTTTCATGGGACCCATGAGAATCAGCTTAAAATTAATTATGGCTGATGATTCCGACGTGCGAGAATTAAACTGGGAATGTTAATAGTCGTTGATGTCGTTTTGCTTAAATTTGTGATGCACATTCACGCACCAGACTGTTCTAAATGAGCTGAATAAATATATAATGGATTTCCGAATCACTCATACAGGACCGACTTGCACATCGTCCGGTCAGCTATGGTATCTTGCGATCTCATTAAAATAGGGCGTGTTATATAAAGTATCAACCTGCTGTGAACTGTAGTACGACATCCAACGTGTTAAATGATTAGCATAATGTCCGTTAGTTAACAGCTGATTTCTTAACGACTTGGCTTCGGATGATTTGCTTTTCTCCATAAGAAATTCTTCAAATGTATATTTCTGCGCCACCGAAGAAACACCGTTGTTCTTTAAATACTGAAGGAAAACAAAAAACGTTATGCTGACACATAAATAATAAACGGGCAAAAAATGTGTGAATAGGACTTGCCTTAATATCTAAGCAGTTTCCATGCGAGATTTTAATGAAACGAAATTTTTCCATCAATTGTAAGAAGTGGAATGCAGCGAATCCATTTAACCGATTACAATTGAAAGGAAAATCGAGCAATTAATTTTGCTCAAACGAAAATATCTGCCTTGCGAAAAACCACTTTTATAGGTGGATGGACAAAATTATTTTTACACGCTAGTAATATAGATTTCTCAAAGTGTTCGCAAGTCATTCCTGGTTGAACTCTCTTCAATGGAATCCGACCTTTGTTTAATTTTCCCCCATAAAATCTGCATGTTGTTTTTTAGGACTGTTGTACACCGTACAGTTATTTTCAAAGTATATACTATTAAGTTTATAGTGCTGGCGTGCTGGGCAAAAATATATATCAAGTAGATTACCATGTAATGCCTGTACGCTCGCTGAACAGGATCAGGTAAAACAATGATTATTTTGGCAATCTTTAGTAAGGAGTTTGCACGATAACTTGCCACAGTACTTTCGAAGTACGTGCTGCTCACTTCGAAAATCTTCTCGTAAAGCTCTGTTTGTTTTGGAAAAAAGTTCATGTACCTTAACAGAATGAATAGATGTAAATTAAGACTGCATACTAAGTTAGTCTTGTGCAACTGATCGTAAACCTGGTCATATATTGGGCATTTAATGTCGGTGGATTGCAATGATTTTCTAAAGAAGTGGAACGAAAGCTTAATCATACGTCGTGTTGGAAGATAAAATGGCCTAGAGCTAGTGCCAATCTTCTTCTAATGTTTTCGTATGAACGGTCTGTAAGGAACGTCGAAATTAAATAAATTTCGTGTGGAACAATAGGGCAGCTAGATTGTTACATTTGGGATGCATATTTTTATATGTTTACATGCCGTAGGAACAATACCTTCCAAGTTTCAAATGAACTAACATAGCTCATTAGCGAAAAAAAATGGAGCCATGATGGAAGATAAAGGTCGAGATTTACAAAAAAACAAGTCAAATTTCTTACCAATCAAGCCCTTTAAGATAGTTGTCGCTGCTGAAAAAGTTTGTCTCTATGTTCCCAAGATCACCTTGTTGGGTTCCTCTCATCCTGGGATGTACTTGCAGGAACTTGCCTAACAATTCGTGGCCACCGTGAGGAGGTCCGATGACCAGCAGGGATGGAAGGCGCGAACAACTCTTATCGATAGGCCATATCGCTAAATGTCGATTATAATCACACGGATTCTAGGGAAAAAACCCATTGACAGCCACTTTCACATACTATCGAGATGACAGTAATCGTAGAGAATGTTAAGACGGGGTTACAATGGCTTCTGTGATCGCTTCTAGCTACTCAAAACAATAGAGACCTTAAGCATGTCGACTACACAGCCAAAACACTCCTTTAAATATAAATGCCACGGTAAAGAGTTGTTATCAATCGTATAAATTTAATGAGCTGTAATTTGAAAACATTGGGTTTATGCTTATAGGAACAATTCTGAAAACTGTGATCCACAAAGGAAGTGAAAATCGGAGATTTGCAGTTGTAAACAAAACGTGAACGATGTCTAAAACTCTCATTGACCTTTAATTACTCATTTCTTTTCACTGATCCAGTATTGCTGAAGGTCCATAATTATATAATATCTACTTGAGTATGCCACTTGATTTAAAACAGTTAAAATTTAGCACCTTTCTTTTTGAGCAGAAGAGCGCTGCATTAGATCTATGCCACGTTTTGGTAGCAATGCACTACTCACCTGCCATACAGGTGTGATCTCATCAGGAAAAATCTCAAAGTATATCTCGGCCAATTGCTTTGGAGTCGCCGACATCAGTTTCAAATTGGTCCAGCGTTGTACGAATTTCACCAGTTTCTTAAACAAATATGGCGCCAGCCTGTCGTTCGCATAATTCGTCATGTGGGTCATAAAGATCGAAACCTAAAACGTTTACAGTCACTGAACAACGTATAGCACACTTCCTAACAAAGGTAAGGTTAAAGTTCGATAAAAGGGAGCGACAAATCGAAGAGAAACATCGTATGTCGTCCGAAGAGACTTACAAAAGTATTCCCTTCACCTACAATCAAGAATTTGATTCTCAGAGGAACGCACAAATCTTACCGGATTTCGCAATATTGTTTCAAAGATTTCACCACCTTCGACCATGTGATCCAATGTTGGTTTCCCACCCTGAATATCTCGGAAAAAGTTTGTTGAAGTATAGATATTGCACGTTTGTCTTGGTAACACCTAAACGAGAAGAAATCTTGATCAACTCCGATGTCATGTATAAGAAAGAATGAAAGAATACAAATTATATAATAACTACAATGAAACACGCAATTTGATCGGTTCGTTGGCGTGCAGTATGAGACAATCCTGCATGGAAAAATTACAATGCTGCTTCGCGCGGGAAATTTGACCGTCGTCTTATTGTAGTTATTTTATAAAGAAAATTACGGCTCGTGCTCTTTCACGCTTTCCAAAAGTCTCGCAATTTCCCGCGTGTAGTATCACGCAATCCTGCACGGAAAACCATTTAGTATTCCTTTAATGCAACGCGCATAGTAAAATGGAGATTTTCTCTCCTATTAGGAGTGCTGCCTTGCTCGCTCGCTTCAGGTTCGCTCGCTGCGCCAGCTACAAATACTGTAGTATAGGACATTCCTCTATAGCGTGGATATGACCATGGCCGGGACTAGACGCTTAATTGTGTGTGGGGGGGTGTATTCATACATTCGTCATATGTATGTATGTATGTATGTAAAACCTTCTTTAATGACGCTAGCCTTATCAACAAAAGTTGGTTTCCATAAGGGGCGTCCAAAACACAATAGAACATTTACAAAAGATAATAATATATCTACATAGCTATTTACAAAAGAGAAATATATAAGAAAGAAAATAGATTAAGTTGGTGTGATCCGGCCGTATGCTAAGATCTATACATGATTGAATCTTAATTCTATTTAACAATTCATTTGCTTTACAATGTTTTTGAAAGAATAAATAGATTGCGCTTCCTTAGCTTCTTGCGAAAGATTATTCCAAAGTTTAGCACCACTGTACTTAAAACTTTTTTTTCAGAAATTCTCGTCTCGGTTTTGGAAGAGCCAAATCAATGTGACAGTTTCTGAGGTCATAATTATTTTGCAAAAGATTCCTCCTGATGAATAATTCTTTCAAATTAGGTGCGGTATAATCATTCAAAATTTTATATAATAATGCTGCCTTGGTCATACTTCGTCTGGAATCTAAATTTTCCCAGTCAAGTGCCCGAAGAATATCTGCAGACCTAATTTCATAGCTAGCGCCAGCTATTATTCGAGCTGCTCGATTTTGAAATTTTTGCAGCTTATCTTTCAATGTCTTGTTGCAGGTATCCCAAAGGGGAGAGCAATAATCGAAATAGGGTTGTATCAAAGCTTTATAAATCGATTGCAACATGTTTCCAGGAACATAAGGCTTGACGCGTTTTAACGTTCCTATACCTGCCCCAACTTTTTTGCAAATCGTTTCAATGTGTTCTTCCCAACTTAATGTTTCATCAAGGGTAACGCCCAGACAAGAGATTGAATATACTCTGGGAATAGGTTTGCTATTTAGCATTACAGGAATATCATCATTGATCTTAAGAAGATTATGCTTTGATCCAACGTACATAAATTTAGTTTTGGTTGAATGGTGCTGTAATTTGTTACTTTTTAGCCACTGGCTGATTTTATTCAAATCGCTATTTAACTTGGAGATAAGTTCTGCTGAATCCTTTGCTGTTGAAAACATCTGCGTATCATCAGCATATAAGCACGGGGTGGTGTTATCGAGACAATCTGGGAGATCGTTAATGTAAAGTAAAAACAATAATGGTCCTAAGATGGATCCCTGAGGAACCCCACAGACTATCTTTTTTGGCGTTGATATCGTGCCGTTGACAAAACATACTTGTTCCCTATCAGAAATATAAGATTCAAACCACTTCAATTCAATATTTGAAACTCCAAATTGCTCTTTCATTTTGTGCAATAAGATATTGTGATTAATTGAATCAAAAGCTTTCCTAATATCAAGAAAAACTACACCATTCAAGTCGCCATTATCTATATTTTCGTACCATGCTTCACACATTTGAATAAGTGCAGTCAAAGTCGAATTCTTTGGGCGGAATCCAGATTGATACTTAGAAAGCAAAGAGTTCTCACTCAAAAATTCATACAATTGGTTGAAAACAGAACGCTCAAAAATTTTGCTAATAATTGGTAAAATTGAAATTGGGCGATAATTTTCGCACTTTTGTCTGTCTTCAGATTTGAAAATCGGTAGAACCCAAGCTTTTTTCCATTCGTCTACATAGATTCCAGTTCTAATCGAGAGGTTAAATATCCACGTTAATGATGGGCTAATTACTTCAGCTGAAATTTTGAGTGCCCTTGCTGGAATAGTATCAATGCCTGTCGATTTTGATGTTTTAAGTCTATATAACTGAAGGAATACATCATGCACATTAATTTCTGAAAATCTAAATTGTATATCTGATTGGGAATTGACATTTTCTGACCAACTTGGGTCCAAGAAATTATTCTCAATTTCGGCGGCTAATTTAGCCCCAATACTCACGAAGTGTTCGTTAAAGGACTCTGCCATTTTTATATCGTCAGAAATAATATTTTCGCCTATTTTTAACTGGGAAATATTGTTCGCTCTATTATTTTTCCCCAGAAGTTCGTTAATTAGCTTCCAGCTTTGTTTAGGGTCTTTTGCCAGAGCACAATCTTCAATTTTTTTGCAGAAAAAGTTTTTTTTTGCCTTATACATTTCTGAGTGAACTTTATTGCGAGTTTCTTTATACTTAGCCCAGTGGATTTGAGATTTAAATTTTACAGCTCTCTTTTTATGAAAATCTCTCATTCGCATTAGCTTTTTAATATTTGGAGTAATCCAAGGGAGGGAATTGCCCCGAACCCTCATGCGTCTTAACGGTGCATGCAGATCGAGTACTTGCAAGTAATAGGACCTCCATATTCGATAGCAAGTGTTTGGATCGTCATGCTGTGCCACATTTTCCCAGGGTATCTGGGAGAGATCATTAAGGAAATCAGTAGCATTAAAATTTTTAAAATTTCGAGCATATGTTACGTTTTGTCGAGAATTAAAAGCGCAATGTTTCCTAACAGCAAAAATTAAACTGTGATCTGATATACCTAGATGGATAACTCCTGATTTTGCAAAATTTTGCTTCTTATTCGTGATAAACAGATCGATCAGGGTAGCTGTCGTTTTCGTTACCCTTGTAGGCTCTTTAATTAGTTGATCAAATTGGTAAAGAGACAATAAAAATTGTAATCTACGCGTGTGGGGATCAGGAGGAGATTTGCTGATGTCACAATTTAAATCACCTAAAAGTATTAGTTCTTTGTTCTCTAAGTCGCATTTGCTAAGAAAAACTTCAAAGTCGTCGAATACCTGTACATCTGAATTGGGAGGTCTATACCATGTACTTACTAGAATCGACTTACTACATGGTCTACTGATTTCTATGCATATCATTTCTAGTGAACATGTTAGCAAGTCCTTTCGTTCGGTAAAGGGTATGGTGTCACGGACATACAAAAGTACACCGCCTCCGTACCTATTACGATCTTTTCGAATTAGGTGATATCCGACAAGGCTAATTTCATTCTCCGAAAATGAATCATCAATTTTAGTCTCATTAATTGCTAGAATATCTAAGGGCTTATTCTGCATAATAATTCGAAGCTCATCAATATGCTTTGGAAGACTGTTGATGTTTAAACATGCAATTTTTATACCCTTCAAGCTATTTAATTCATTTAATATTGACTTATCTGATTTGTTACTCATCTGATGGCATGGTTCAGAACCCGGATCACACCTTGTTGAAGTTAACATATTATTGTTCGAGATGTCCCTGCGAGAATCGCTTTCAGCAGGTCCCCTACTTGGTTGAGAGTCGACGTGCGAAAATCCTCACCAGAACGGCTACGTGGTCTTGAATGATGTTCTCCTCTTAGAAATTTAATAAAGTGAGTGGCTAAAAATGCTGAACCTTTACCATTAAGGTGCAAATTACTCCCGTTTAGACATGTATTATCTATAGAGGAGTTGTCTATAAAAGCGACCTTATGCTTGGCAGATATTTCTTTGAGTTTGTTGTTGACTTCCTGGATGCTTGTAGCTGCTTCAATGTCCTGTCTTAACGTAATTCCTGAAAGACCAACTTTTGAGTCTGGAAATTTCGCTTTAATTTTGACGACAAGGTTTTCCATTTTCTTCGCACATACTTCGGTTGAATCCGTTGGGATGTTGTTTGTCCCAACGTGAACAATTACGTGGGAGGGGGTTGATTGGATATTAATAGAATTTAGTTCCTTTTCAATTTGTTCAGTGGTTTTCCCTGGGTATGTAAATTTATGAACTTTTTTCTTTGTAAGTTTTCTCGGGTCAATATGTTTGACTATCGAATCCCCTATAACAACTATTTCCTCTTTTACGCGCTTCCCAGAAGATTGATTTTCAGTACCTTTCGTTGACGCTGATGTAATTTTGTCAGCTTCCTCGACGCTGAGTGAAGAAAATTGATTTTGAAGCGGGATTGAGTGGCATTTACTTAGGTCATTAGCATCGACTTGTTTCTCGGCTTGTCGGTGGGATGGCTGATTGGTTTCCTCAGGTTTTAAATCGGAGTATAACAACCGTATAGAGGTTATTAAACTTGCTTTTTCTTCCTCGACAGCCTTCATTTTTCCATACAGGTCTGAGATAGTATGGCTTAGATTATTTACCCTCTCAGTCAGGGCTTCGTTTTGGTCTTTAAGTTCGAGATTTTCTCTTCGGAGCCTACATAGCTCGTTTTCCGTCTCCGGGTTTTTTAAATCTTTCAACTCTTTAGAATGTTCTAGTAGCGTAGAGTTTATGGCTGCGAAGTTTTCGATAAATTCCTTCTTTAGATCTTGCAGCTGATTATTTAAGTATTCATCATTTGCAGGATTGATATTTACTGCAGGTAGTCGCTTTGATATTGAAGCGACAGAGTTTAGCTTTTCTTCGATCTGGTCTTTGTCCTTCCCGCTAACTGTAATCGACTTTGTTTTCGGATACCATCGGATTGATACCTCTTCACATTCGTATGCCTTCGCGTCTCCCCCAGGAGAAGACCATTTTCCACCAGATAAATCTAGCACATCTTCGACAAATTGTTGTAGAGCATCGAATGAACCCGACCAAATAAGCTTGTCTTTATCGTTGACCGATAGATTGTGCAGTACACTTTGCTTTGTGGTGTTGTTCGTCATGGCTGTTCGTATATTATCACCAAATTTTATCTCCAATTGCTCGTCTACAACACACGCGACTGATTTTTTTGTACGCTATTGTTCCCACGGTATGAGTATGTGAATATACACCCTCTCCTAATTAAGCGGTCTAGCTACGACCTGCATAATTCGACCAGCGATTCTCCATTACGCCCGCGCGGGTGAAGCGCTATTTGTTTTTTAGACCCGTCACGGTCGCATCGGCAGAATTTCAAAGGCCGCTTTGCCCGCGCGGGTGAAGCGAACGGTAATGAAGAATCGCCTTAAGCCGATTCTCCATTAACGTCCGCTTCACCCGCGCGGGCGAAGCGGCTTTTGAAAATCTGTCCATGGGACCGTGACGGGACTGAAAAACAAAGCGCGCTTCGCCCGCACGGGCGGAGCGGAGGTAATGGAGAATCGCCTTAAAGATTATAATGTGGGTCTCTCTAATATTAACACCAATCTAATACAATTTCAATTTGCAACTCTGTAATGATTTGCAAATTTTTCCTGTGGGTATCGCTCTAGTATGGAAACCACTTTAACACAGACAACTTTCAAAAATGGACATTTCTCTCAAAAAACATCATAAAAGTTCTTCCGAAATAAGCATTGTACCTTAATTCCCATATGCTGGAATCCTTTCCTCCGCCAAGCTGGTTTGAGATTTGGATATTCCTCCGTAGACGTAACGCTAATTTCATAAACGTTTTTCCATGCCTGATAAAGCGATTCCTGCACAGGATAGACGCCTGAGTGATGTGAACTGACTGCGTAACCACTATTTATTGCAATATTGTGTTTCTAAAGAAAGAAACAATAATGTTCTGAGGCTAAAGTTTCTCACGTGTGCTGATGGTTTTCGGGCTGAGCTAACTGCCTCGCGAGGTTTTACGGTGGCTGTAAACATAAATCTCGACACATAATGCTTTCTGAAATAACCATGTAACATCTTTCTAGAGATCTCGCAATTCTCAAATAGATTGTACCTTTGCAAATCTCCTGTTTTTCTCCATTAGAGCGGTGAGCACGGTCAAGTTGTCAAACTTATGTGCTTGTTCATGATCCCACATATGACAGAACCAGGCAAACGACGACGCATGCGCAATGAGTTCGTTATCACCTTCATCCTCAGCATCAGACCCCCTGCCGTAACCTTTGCCACTGAAACCAATCTGGAATTGAAAACCCGGTATCTTTCTTTGCAGTAACTTCTGGGTTTGCAGTAAGTCCTACAGAAAAAGAGGAAAAGTTGGCGTTTAACTTGAATCTCATAACGAAAAACGTGAGGGAATACAAATACATATGTAGCCCACAACAGCAAGTTCAACTTTGAGTCCTTGGCTTTAGACCCAGATTACATTCAAACCAGTGTTAAAAGAAACAATGCATTTTTATTTTCTTATTTGTAAAAATTTTGAAGTTATATATAATCGTCTCTTTAAATCTTCCTTCCTTCCACAATAAATAAACTGCAAAAAAAATATCTATAGTCCCGCTTTTAAGGCTTTAAGGGTGTGTTGAATTTCTACATGAGAATATAAATTTAAAAGCCCGTATTCATGAACAAAAAGCTCGTTTTCGTTAAATATTATTACATCTCTGGGACTGAATTTCAAGTGTATTTTAATTTCTTCTTCATCACTCTTGAGCAATCGGCCATTTTGTTTTTGCAACTCATACGGGTGATATATACGGTTGGTATCTCGGCCAATCATATTGCAGAATAGCTCAAATACAGTGAGTAGCTATGCATTTTATAAATTTATATATATTAATAAATTTATATATATTATTATATGTTTACAGATTTACGCACACTGGTAAGATGAACTAAAAATCGCTCTTCATTGAGTAAATTAACTTTACTCAACTGCTTTTTAAATGGACGTGCTGTTTGTTTTTTCACTAACGAAAAGTTGGTTTACGGTATTTTGGCGTCGAAATACAGAAGTCAGATTCAAAAAACATAACTCTGAAATTTCAACACTTTTTTACTCGTGATCCTTTTTCTATCCTTCACAACTCGTGATCTACAATTTGGGATCCTTCATGACTAGTGATGTACAATTTGGGATCCTTCATGACTAGTGATGTACAATTTGCGATCCTTCATGACTAGTGATGTACAATTTGCGATCTGCCACAACTCACACGTGATCTACAATTTGCGATCCTTCATAATTCGTGATCTACAATATGCTTTCAGTCACAACTCACACGTGATCTACAATTTGCGATCCTTTATAATTCGTGATCTGCAATTTGCGATCCGTCACAACTGACAATTCAAACGTGATCTGCAATTTGCAATCCGTCAAAACTCACACGTGATCTGCAATTTGCGATCAGTCATAACTCGTGATCTACAATTCGCGATCCTTCACAACTCGTGATTTATAATTTGCGATCCTCCAGAACTCGTGATCTACAATTTGCGTGCTTCACAACTAGTAATCTACAATTTGCAATACTGTACATTGAATTTCTTGGAACGGCACGGTTTAATTGGATGCCCGTAACAATTTCAATCGATCTCTGCATTTTTATTGGTAGCTTGAGCACTTATACTGCACTTGGGTACGGGTACCAATTTATGTTCTTATACACTTGTCACACAGCATGAGTGAAAATTTAAGTGAGCGAGAAAGCATTAGAACGGGCTGTAGCTTTCAATATCCTTCCTAATACTTCAAGCCTAACAACTTCTATTTAGATTTGCACTACTGACAGAGTGTATAATAAATACATATGAGTTTTGTGTAATGTTTTCTACAATTCTGTATGTCAATGTCATTGTCATGCAAAATGTCTAAGAGCGACTCACCTTAACATCACCTTTTTTCAGTCTCATTGAAGTTTTTCCAATAAATATATCATCAATATCAACTTGTATATATCTTTGTAGTGTGTACTTCGGCGGTAGAACATACAGATATTTCAAAGCATCCAAAAAAAGCAAGCCGTATAAAAAGAAGGCAGAATTAAGAGTCGTAAATATCCTTTTGATTCCCGCATTTTTCCCATTATCCAATAGCATTGCGACTTTAGTATTTTCTCCACGAACGTTAACCCGCGCCTTTTCAGCGCCACCCGCAGGGAGAAGATATGCCACCGTCTCGTACCGATCATCGAACGGGTAAGCCCGAATATAAGTTAAACGCGTTCTGGAAGGTTTTGCCGCCTCGACACCGGGCTTTGTCATCCAGAGAATTCTTGAATCAGGGTTAATTCGCAAGCTGTGCGTTCTGTCTTTCTCCACCCGCTTTATCTCCAAATTAAATTCCGAAATTTTCCCGTAATTGTTACCAGCGAAAAATATTTGCCCCGCCTTAAATTTCGCGCAATAATTGTCTATAACGTCTCTAGCTAGTTGGCTGAGAGACAAAAACGTCTGAAACTCGTAGAAAATGATCAAGGAGTATTTTGCCTTGCTAGAGTCTTTTCTCATCTCGTACTTCAGATCGACGAGTAAACGATCATCCGTTCGGGTGATTACGTAATGAATTCGGAAACTTTCGAGATACCGCGTAATATAGTTGACCATTTTAGGAGTGGCCGATTTCGTGCATTTGTGGATAATAAGCGCAGCTTTGCGAGATCTGGTGTAAGTTTCTTGAATGTTGTTATCATTCCCCAATCTTACGTAATTTCCTGACCCATTTTCATCAAAGTTGTGTTGGTTCACTGTTCTGTCTGAAAAGAAAATTTTTGTCAGCAAATATGGCGGAATCTGCAGGTCAACAAGAAGAAACGGAAGTCAAATAAGAAATAAAAAGATTATAACGAGGTTTATTTGTAATTGCAGTCGTTGTATAGACCTTGAACCCGGGGTATTTGCCCAAAAATCGTCTTGTTCAAGGTCTATAACTAATAATAATACCCCCCTCCATGCACCATAGAGATGTCCCCTCTAAAAATTAGTGCAGAAACACACTTAACTTTCCCAACAAAATCAGTCTACAATCAGGCGAAAAATGTATAAGTGCTGACACTAATTGTAAATGCTTGCATGTGACTGCAAATATCACACCATCCTTAGGAAGATTAATAATGACGACTCTCGTAAACTCTCGTTAGACCAAGGAAATATCTGTAATTCCGGTGTTAATAGACGAGATTTAATAAAATTACCAGTCTTGATGGAGTGTTGAATTCTATATCAATTAAGCTCAAGGTTTGAAGTAGTTGTATTTCTTGTACGCAATTAAAAAATATGTGAGACTAAGTACGCAAGCTCTTATGAAAACGTATCCATGCACGAGCCCGGATTAAGGCTAGATTCCACTCAGGAAAATTCTCCTTTGTGTCGGCTCGGACAGGAAGTGAGTACTCAGACGTCTTTTATACAAAGCCAAGGAAACTTTCCTGTCCTATCTGCATGACCCAAAGGAGAATTTCGTTTCCAGAGTGGAAATATACGGCCAAATCTTTATAGCTACATGAACAAATTTCCGCGATTCTGAGATTATAATGCTGTGCGGCTTTTGACCCCATTTCCTTCCACCAGAAAAAAGCCAAATTTTAATAGGAATGCTGTGGAGCACCAAGTCTTTCTTAACAGGGGCCGGTTGTATCCAGCCCGTTTAGCTTAAACAGTGGATAAGTCAAAATTAAATAACATGCATTCTTACATCTCTCTTGAATGAGTGAACTTGAATATTACGCACTGAATATGTAGTTTTAAACAGTATATCTTTGTATTAAGGTTAAAAATATTTAGTTTGCTTGTTGAGTAAAACGATAGACTTGCTTTCTATTTTGAACTTAAGCTAAACACCCTTATCCAGGATAGTAGAAAGAGGTGGATAAACATGCAAATGCTCTCTAAATTTGTGTATATCATGCATGCATGGTAAATGATGTTAGCTGGTTATGGATAAAACTCGAGATTTTCTTTGTTAAAAGACCACGAGTGGATATTATGGTACATACGATGAAGGTTATTTCTCACGATATGTAGCAGAAGATTATTCAGTGCTACTTTTGTGGCAAAGCTTATATAGGAAAAGATCTGGAAAACATGAAAAGCAATTCCTAAATTAGATGTCGGTATAGAATACTCAGAAGATATGTTAAAAAATAGAGAGAAAATATGACGGAAGCATTCAAGATAATCTGACATTACTGAAGATCACAGACGCACAGTGATATTTTATTAAAGCCTGTTGAATGACTTTGAAAATTTAATCAGTCAGCTAATTTTAGAAAATACGGATATAAGTAGACATAACAATTTGTGCAACGTTTTAAAAATTTATTTAATGTAAATTCGTCCGTCGTTCCTCAAATTATTCAAGCTAATCTTTATCAAAAATTATAAACATCCGGTTCTATAATTCCATTTATGGTCATGCAGGCGCCAAATCGCATTTTGAAACAGTGGCTAACAAAAAGACGTCAATTATTACGTACGTTCCGAGATAAATCAGGCAAATCAACAATTTGGAAATTGTAATCTGGTTTATTTTGATTTCCAGTTTACCACGTGTTAATTTCGATCATGTGGTTTTCCTCGCACAAAATGTGCTCTGTATTATATCTGTTGATACTAAATTACTAACCCTTTCGACAAATTCCTTTGGCTCAAAATGTCGTTTTTATTTAGATATCATATTCTAGGCTTTCATGAACGACATTTACCCTTATATACTGAAAATTTATTTCGGCCTTGAAATTTACAACATTGAACATCGTCAAGGTCTCTTCACGCTTGGAAAACTTGAAATTTCGGCTATTGATATAGACATAAACAAACGAATGATAGTTATGAAATGCATGCAAAAAGTTTTGGTATATTGGCTTCTGTTTTAAAACTTTTCCTCTGCAGTGTTTATACTGTGCATACCATGCAATGAAAATGTTCTTCTCCAAAACATGACGTTTTCTTTACTTAGTACTTAATTAACTATGATCGCAATAACGGCGCCAAAATGGCGAACTCCGATAACAATGCCACGGTCAAACTAATTAGATCTCTTATTAAAACGCCATATATAAAGTATTATTGAAGTGATATTAAACTTAATTGAATCTGCTTCCCGCCTTTTGTGTGGCTATCCGGCGTTTTGAATTCTTATTCTATCAATCCTTTATATATTTCCATGCAAGTGCAAATCATGAAGGGTTTAAACGCCGTTGTATTTTACATGAACTGAATCAAAACATCGCTTTATAGTGAGGTCCGAGGTGAATTTTTCCGAGTTGATTTGCAAATTGGTATTTTGCAATCCACGAACAATTACAATTCGGAAGCCTTATTCGTAAGTCTATAAAATCTCAGGTTTTCGTTTACAAATCATAGAAGACCATTTTACACACTATCCGCGTATATAGGCTATCTCGATAGTTTTAAATTGCAGAGGTTGGTTGTACGAAAGTTGTATAGCCTTATCCATATACCGTGGATAGTGATTTTTTTGAGACCAAAAACGCGCATGCTATTGTTAGGATGACTACACGACTGGCAGGTTAATGTTATCCACCCATTTCAATGCCTCATAACCTCAAAGTCATTTTATGCTTCGTTCAATATCGGGTAACCAGCAGCCATAGATGCCATACAGCCATATTTAAAACAATAACACTCGAAATGGTCATAGTTTATATTCACGTAGACGAAGAACTTCTTCTCTTAAGAGACCTATTTAAAACAGCAAAGTAGATTTTGGCAGAAACATTCAACATGGCTGACATTGGCTAATTTGGGTATATTTCTTCACAACAGATGTACAATTTAGATTAATTTATAATGTATATTTCACTCGTTCAGAATTAACAACAAGCACGGAGCTATTTTGCGCGTGCCCATTTCAAGAATCTGATTAAGACGTCTGTGACTGTGAAGCTTTTACGTTAAGATTATTTAAGCAGTTTCAGATAAGTGTTGGAAAAACAACATTCCAATGGATAAATTCCGAAGCACACTCGAAATAAATCCCAAATTGTCTACAACTACTTTATAAGCACGAGCCCTTGAGAAGTGAAGTTTAAAATCGGCATGTGTTTTGGCGTTTTTTCCATTCTTGCACTCAATTTAATTGCAAACTGTTGTAATTACATGCACGGGGCCTCCATCTTATTTTATCAATTTTCCCTCAGCCTGTGATTTTGTCACAACTAACGTTTTATGATCGCAACATGTGTGCCGCATATAATAGAATGCAGGGTTATGCATGCATGTTTGTTTTGTAGTAATAAATTGATAAATGTTTTCAAAACGATTCGTCTCCGGTTTGTCAGCCATTGTCTATTGATAAAAGTTGTGGCAGACCTGATACCACATGTCTGGCCCACATATAATTTAATTAACCTACGTATGTACACTTAGTTTGGTGGAAACAAAATTAACATAAATACCGGCCAATGAAGGGAATTTGGAATCTGAAAACAACAAATATGCACAGTCACTAAGGACAATGAAGAATCCAGCCAAAATGTCACTACTTTAGGGTGTTGGAGTGTAGTCATTTACTCATTCATCATCAAAGGGTACACCCTAAAGCATTTCAAAGATAAGACATAACTCGCTTAAGTGTGAAGGTTGCTCTGACAGAGTGGATTTGCCAACGCTCAATTGTGAAACGAGAGTGTAGAATAATATAAATCATGACGATATTTGGATGTAAGAATCGCTACTTCATCCGGCTAACAAAGTATTAAACTGATGCTTGCATCGATACATATTGATATAATTCAACTCATTGCCGCGCCACACAAAACCAAAGCTCTGAATTTAGACCCTAATTATAGGCTAATATAAGCAGGCCACTCGCTTTATCCCAATCTACATGTGAGCTGTGAACTTCTGAACTTTTACGGGTTTAAGGACAATCAATGAGTTGAGGGGTGAAAAATTGAATTCATGCATGGAAGCACTCATATCATGATCAGCCTTATTTAACGAGAGCGAATGCATGGTGTATTTGTTTTATATTATGTGGAACTTTTATTAAATTCTCATCACAAATTCTCACATTACAATTATATTATAAATAATCAAATAAAGATATATATAAAGCTACCAGCGCTATGCGGTTTTTTGCGATGAGATAAACTTTTCATTCTAAGTTTTCTAACCATATTCTGACAAAAAAGTGCGCTATATATGTGCATGTATATGGCTAAATGCACTTCGGAACTAAAGGATATATGTCGTAATTTTATAACACTTTGTTTGAACACTATTAACACCTTCTTCTTCAAGCGGCGTTCGCGCATATGGAAAGTTCTGATGACAAACGCGTCACTGTAAAATCACGTGCATGCATAAGGAAAAATAACAAATTTAAAACGTTTCTAGCTATTGTATGAACGTCACGTCAATCATCCGGTTATAAATTCTGGAAACATTAAATTTTTATTCCATTTTGGAAGTTTGTTTATGGTAACACCACGTTAATTTAGTTTTGCAGAGCTTGAATGAACTAAACAATTATAAAATGTAAAGAGTTATGAATCTATATGACTATATCTTTGAAATGCAAGCAGTTAGACGAAATTAGCCGAATTCATATTAGGCCATATTAGAGACGGGTCGGGAACTCGTCTTAGACGGAAAACTCATCTAAAACGGAAACTCGTCTGATGTAAGTGACCGGTCACAGACGGGTTTTTTCTTCAAATTTTCCGGTCTTGGGAATCCTGTCTGGACGAGAAACTCGTCTTAAATTCGAATTTAGACGGATAAAAATCAACAAGGCCAAGGCGAAACAAAGGGAAGAGAAAATGAACAAAACGATTATCGTAGAAATTAGCTACGATATATTTCTTAGCATTACGCGACCGTATCAATCCAATCAGATTCAGATAGGGTTTTGCAATCGACTTTCCTGTCTAAAAGGAGTTTTCCGTCCGTAATATAAATTCAGTTATTTCTAAATTTCAACAAAATTATTTATGTCAACATGTTTAAGAGAGAGTCTTTGAAAGGTCAGTGTATACATGACAGTTTACATCGGTCTTGAGCAATTGTATATTGATGTGGTCGCTGACAAATGGAACAACATTGAAATGTGCATCAACGATTCTGTTTGTTTTTAATCTGATTTAGAAAAGGACGTTTCAGCGTTATTAAATATTTTAACAGGAACAATACCAGTAAACCTATCGTACGTTTTGACAGGTTGAAAGAGAGCCGGAAATATATGAAACATCTGGCAGCAAAAAACATGCTTTCCTCAATATTCAACTGTGTTTTGCGCAGAATTCATAGCGACTCCATCTCGGTACAACATTGTCATTGTACATGTACGAGTTATTAAAATAATAGCCATATAATTATGTATAGGACAATCGCGATCTTCACGAAATTTTATGAGATTTTTTTTCACAAAAAAATTTAAGAAAGATCTTGTCTGTTGTAAAATGATATTGAAAACCACAATGCTCTTTTGGTTTCTATATTATATACAGTAATATCGAACTTGTATTACTCATACAATTGCGGTATATTCTAACAAGTCTGACAATAGCGAAATAAGGCGCACACTTTCCAATTTGAAGTACGAACTAAAAAAATTTAATCTCCTGAACTTCATTACACAATTGCAGTATAAAATATTAATGCTTGCGTGGGCATCAAAGATGTCATATTTGCAACATTGGCGTTCATGTCATCATGTACGTCTCTCATAAGGTGTCTGGAAACCTCATGCAGTAATTGCGGTTTCTAAGCGAGTTAAAATTCTGCTTCCTAGTCATCATATAGTTAAGGTTGTTAGTTACGATATAAGGGTTTTATACTTTAACGGTATATTGTACGAGGTAGCTACATCGCCAGTAGACCATGAATTTCATCTTGATATACATACAACATAGGGCAATTATACCATGTGTGTGTTTGCGAAGCCCCATTGATCTTCAGTAGCCTAGCGGCAGGAGGTATATACACAATTGCGGAGCGCGCTTGATTTCGTAATCTGGCGTCTAATAGTATTAAGAATGGTTTACAAAGCTATTTATATTCTTCGCTGCTAAAAAACCTTGAAGTTTGTAATTATAAGCTTCCGCATGAACAAACGATGTAGACATTCAGTCTATACTGTCGCATTCAGAAGAAACGACTTCATCATTTATTAGGTTTCACAAAGACAAAGGTGAATACGAAATTCGCACTGTGTGAATAGCCACAATGCCGGTTTTCACATATTGCAAGAGACATATTTTAAAACTGCAGTGTTGATGTGTAGAATAAAACTAAAGACCGGACTAAGGCTAAGCCGAAGCATTAAACTGTGTCAATGAACGACCTTAGATTATTCCGAAAAACATACAAACAAGACTTAGAAGCTTAGTCTTATTCCATATACGTAACGAGAAATCAAGCAGGCTATGCCTATATTATAAAGTTTAAAATAACACATGATACCCACTTCGACTGTGTCTGTGTGCCGTCCATGATTTAATACCGAAACCATTTTCACGCTTGTGTAGACACAGTAAAACATCTCAAGTACTTTGGCCTGCATAACACGAGAACCGATAATATGGCCGAATAGAACACGAGGTAAACATGTGATATAGCGAAATATACATACCTATTGCTGGCGTGTTGTATGTCATAATACAAAATACGACGAAGCAAAAAATCCATGCTATCACAAGAAACCCACAGCATCGTGGACGTTTCAAGATTCGACGCAATCGCGCAAATGAACATGGCAAGACGTTTGACATAACTCGGCCAAGCGAATCTTACTGTTGTTTAAATTTCCCCTAGGAGTTCGCAATAGGCCATTGTCTAACGAATAAACACGACTTACGAATCCGAGCTTCTTCTAAGCACTGAAGATATTTTAAACGCACTCCAACCCGTTTTCCAAATTCGCATTTTCGGTCAAAAGCAGCTTATCTTTCATTTGTAGACACTTCATTGAATAATCACTCGCGTTCTGGGCAATTTATCTATGTAAACTGAGAGGACCACTTGCCGCGCGTCCGTGATATCAAATAACTTGTTGTTGTCACAACGCATTGACAGTTCAATCATTCAAAACCACTGTGATTGGCGCGCTGCAAAAACTGTCTTTGTTACTGGAGATATGAGTAATGAAAAGAAGCCATGACCGTAAGATGAGCTCGCAACGTGAAAACGAAAATCGTACGTATTATGTGTTGATGAGCAATGAAAACTTGCTATTGCATGACATGCAGTGCGCTATAAGGCGTAGGCGTAGGAACATTTCAGCAAGACGCGCAATATAGACAGCTGGCAATCAAACTAGAATGCGTGAACAACGTAAATTGACTCTGACATGATCTCACACTTGGATACGCCGTTTAACCGGTCCGAAGTCCGAACAGCCTTCTTATCGTCCAAGATGTTGGAAATGGAATGGACGGCCATTCTTGATAGCCCGAATAAGGGGTGAAATAAACAAAAAAATGAGAATTAAAATAAGACGTGGTGTAAAAAAAAACAATAAAAAATTTTTCAAACCGGTGGTATAGGGAAGGCGTCAAGATTGCGTTTTGCAAGTTTGTCTTCAATTGAACACATGAACACGTTCGCCATGAGTGGACCGAGTGGAGAGCCCATTGCAACACCGTCTACCTGTTCGTATAACTTGCCGTCGATTTGGAAAAAAATTTTCATTAAAAAATTTGAAATTAAACATAAAATGTACACTCTATTAAAGTTATCATCCATAAGGTGATTGATTTACACTACGAATGATTAAAATCATTAAGGATAAAGTTGGTACGGATGAAATTTGAACCATTTGGGCCATATATTAGAGTGGTCTAAATTCAGTCATCGGTACCAAACCTAAAATGAACACTAGTAATGTAAATGGATAAACGAAGAAATAAGTTGGCATGGTACGGATGAAATTTGACTAGCTTTAGGCAATCAAATTTCGTGACGTCTGTACCAATTCTCCCCGTATCGTACCAAAAATTGTGCACTATGCACAAGACTATGCTTGACTTACTACAGTAACACAGCTCTGAGCTCTTTCGCCTAGGACTGCTTTTATAAAACGTGTTACCCACCTTACTTGCCTTGGTCTTGTCCAAGGTAGTTAACCAGCCACAACACAGGCAACACTGGTATATTTATATTGCTATGTAACCAGTCGGGTTAATCTATTAAACTGCTTCCATCTTTCTTGCAACAGTTGCATGTTACAGTACTGTATTCATGACTTACTGAATTTGTGGAGTCACTGTTACACGGTAGTGTGGTCAAATTTCTTGGGCCATTGATCGTTTGTTCTCTAGTTCTGTGAAAAATGGATGGTTATGGTGATCCCACTATTTTTGTGTATATTTCTAGATTCATTTAATGGGCCAATTGCAGAATTGCAAAGCATCACGGTAGTTTAATTACATAGCAAGATTTTTCAACATGGCGATTGTATTTTTCGAAAGTGGCACTGTGCTAAACACACGAAATTTGCAAGAAAACTTCTGTCATTTTTGATTCGATTAAAGTTTGTACGAAATATGTACAACTTGTTTCGTATTTCTACTGCGTCTTGGTGTTCTACGAGCGACTGCACTTAAAATATTCAAGATAGCGTACAGAGTCGTTGAAGCTGGGAAGGAGTTCGATCCGCCGTTGTCAGGTACAAATTTTTGAGTATTTCACGATCAAAAGGTAAGTACTGTATTAAATTATTTTTGTAGTGAGGAACACGTTGTGATTTTGTGTTTGCCCGAATATTTCAACGATCGGTTTAATTGTAGAGGCTCGAGAGGTAAAAATGTTTGCACACTTGACGATCATGAAACAACACATGTTTGATCAAACGTTCTTTTCACAAACCAAAACATTGAAGTTGTCTGGCGGGAAAAATAAAAACAGTTACTCTTTCAAATACCGAGCTTTCACATTTCAAAGGTTTTGAAATATTTAAAAAGTATTTTTAAGTACTATTCACTGCTGTTCAAGTTTCTCCTTGGAGTTTTTTAACAACAACACATTCACGCGAGTCAAATTTTACGCAACGTCGCTTGTTTCGAGCAAATTTTGCAGCCTTTTGGTTTACCATTTATTTTGATATATATGGAAAGCGAAACAAAGAAAGTACCCAAAGATAAAAAGTATGGGGGAACGACGTGTTGTGTGCCATTCTGTCGAAGTAACAATGTTAAAAATCCGGAATTATCGTTCCATAAATTTCCCCTGGATTCAAGCTTGAAAGAAACATGGCTAAATTTATTAGGAATACAAAGTCAACCTCTAAAAAGCCACAAAGTGTGTTCCCTACACTTCCCCGGTGGAAAGAAATCTTTTGGTGCATTGCCAACTGTTGCAAAAATATCATGCAGACAGACTGAAAATAGCAGTCGTGGAAGGGCACATACATGTGTAATAAACAAGGACACAACCACTGAAACAAACCAGTTTGAACAGCACAATACTACCTTTGATGTACAAGATTCGGACTATGAAAAATTGAAAAATGATCATGTAGCTTTACAAAGAAAATACGAGGAGTTATCATCTAAATATAAACAGTGTGCACTGCGATTAGAACATGTACTTGCCAGCGACATAAATTTTAAATTCTACACAGGTTTCCAAAATTATGCGACATTTAAAGTTTTCTTTGACTTTCTCCAGCCAGCATGTAATTTCTTAACTTATGCTGGATCGAGTAACAATGTGGAATACTCGGCAGAGTCAAAAAAGCAGGGGCGAAAAAGGTCTATGACACCAGAGCAAGAGTTGTTTATGGTTTTAGTTCGCCTGCGGTGCGGTCTCATGGGGGTTGACATTGCTCACAGATTTGGCATTTCAGAGGCTCAAGTTTCCCGTATATGGGCAACTTGGTTAGAGTTTCTATATCACAAGTTAAGAGCCCTTCCTATCTGGGCATCACGTGATTATGTGCAACAAACTATGCCACAATCTTTTAAAGAAACATATCCAAATACCCGTGTAATTATTGATTGCACAGAACTACTTCTTGAAATGCCAACATCATTTAGAAGTCAGTCTGTAACATACTCGTCATACAAAAATCACAATACAGCTAAGGGGTTGCTTGGAATTTCTCCTGCTGGGTATCCAACATTTGTATCCGAATTGTATGCTGGAAGGGCATCTGATAAACAAGTGACAAAAGATTGTGGGATTCTTAATTTGCTTGAATCAGGTGATGACATTATGGCAGACAGGGGTTTTGATATAGCAGATGACATGCCTGCTGGGGTTGGGCTTAATATACCACCTTTTCTAAATGGTGCTAGTCAACTTTCACTTGGGGCTGAAAATGACACACGGAAGATTGCATCATTGAGAGTACATGTGGAAAGAGCAATACAACGTATAAAGAGTTATAGAATTATAAAAAATGTTTTTCCCCTCAAGATGTCATCAGACTTGAACAAAATATGGGTAATTTGTTCATACCTCACTCTATTTTACCCACCCTTGATAAACGAAAAGTGTGAATCAGAATAAATATCAAACAATTGTTTTAAATTATTTCTTAAGTAGCTAGTTTCGGATAAATGTATGTGAAATAAAAAGAAGTAAGTTTTGGTAACATTGTTTTGTACCACAATTCATGGTCAAAGTAAATTCTTTCACTAAAAACTTCTTTGTTTGTATAAACAATAAAGTCTCCCCAATTCACTTTGCAGGCAGACATAACACCTTGAATTTGATAAAAATGATGATGGTTTCTCTTAAGTTGTGGTTTTCCATTAAGTACATGTAAATAGAATGATGGGTCAACCTTGCAGGCTTCTATAATTGTCATTTCTTTTTTGAAAATGGACATTTCACCTCTCCTATTCCAAATGATGGCTCTACATGATCATGTAGCAAACAGTCTGGGCTTGCACCAAGCCATGGGGCTTCAATGTTAACAAATAACCCACACTGAACACATGCACTCATCATCAGGTCTTCAAAATTCTTTTGCTCTAAATATTTTTGAATGGCCATCTGCTCATTACTGTTGCCCCACTGACAGGCTTCTGGGGGCTTAGTAACATTACTTGCTGGTAAGATGATTTTGCTAAGAAGTGAAGTAGGGAATACATTCTCTCTTCGTTTCATTACAGTACCAAAATGTGAGGCAGTTAGACGACCTTGTCGTTCATTAAACCATAGTTTACATTGGGATTGACCTCTTGTATTGCATTCAATATCAACCATTTTTTCTTTGGTTGTATAAAGAGTGCTTTTAGTATATGGCATATACTCCTGAGAAGGTAAATATTTGCACACTTCTGTAAAGTCAGGAACAGTAATTTGTTCCAGTATAGATTTTCGAATTTCAACATTGTACATTTGATTTGCAAATAGGTCTGCATCATTAAATGCCTTTTTAGAAGGTAATTCCTTGACAAATTCCTGATAGTGGAATGGTTCACAATTATTAGATGCTAAAAGGCCCTGCAAATAATCACAAGTGCCAACAGTTTTTAAACCATCTTCTAGTTTTTTTAAATCTTCAACATTTACACACTTAGCAAAAACAGGTGCTGGGTTGTTGTATTCTGAGACATAATGCTTCTCTGTCTTGGAAGTTGCTTTGCTAATTTTTACTTGGTCGAAAAGCACTGCACTCTCAAGTTTCTCACTAGTATTAGGCACATGCCACTGTTGTAAAAGTTGTGTACATGTTAAGTCATCTGGGACTTCAGGTAATTCAAGTTGGATATAGTCCAAAATTTGAAACAATAAGGCAGCTACATGTTTACAGCAGCCACCTTTTCCTGCTGTACAAGTACAACTTGCATGGGATATTTTACCAGTGTCTTGGCGTAGGTGAACATATACAGCATAGTGTGCCTTTTTCATAGAGGCATGCACAACACATTTAAAGAGGAAAAACTTTTCCTGGCCTTTTAAAACATTAGGTTTGACTTTAACCTGGGTAACCATCTTATCTTTGAATAGTTGATAGCCGTACTTTTTATGCTTGTGAGCATTCGGTGGTTTTCCAAGTTTACTTGAGTCGTCAGTTATCAAATGTTCAAGCAATAATGCATGCGTAAATGCGGGAATACCACGAAGATTTTTTGTCCACTGTACTTCATCCTCCATATCAAAATAAATGGTAAACCAAAAGGCTGCAAAATTTGCTCGAAACAAGCGACGTTGCGTAAAATTTGACTCGCGTGAATGTGTTGTTGTTAAAAAACTCCAAGGAGAAACTTGAACAGCAGTGAATAGTACTTAAAAATACTTTTTAAATATTTCAAAACCTTTGAAATGTGAAAGCTCGGTATTTGAAAGAGTAACTGTTTTTATTTTTCCCGCCAGACAACTTCAATGTTTTGGTTTGTGAAAAGAACGTTTGATCAAACATGTGTTGTTTCATGATCGTCAAGTGTGCAAACATTTTTACCTCTCGAGCCTCTACAATTAAACCGATCGTTGAAATATTCGGGCAAACACAAAATCACAACGTGTTCCTCACTACAAAAATAATTTAATACAGTACTTACCTTTTGATCGTGAAATACTCAAAAATTTGTACCTGACAACGGCGGATCGAACTCCTTCCCAGCTTCAACGACTCTGTACGCTATCTTGAATATTTTAAGTGCAGTCGCTCGTAGAACACCAAGACGCAGTAGAAATACGAAACAAGTTGTACATATTTCGTACAAACTTTAATCGAATCAAAAATGACAGAAGTTTTCTTGCAAATTTCGTGTGTTTAGCACAGTGCCACTTTCGAAAAATACAATCGCCATGTTGAAAAATCTTGCTATGTAATTAAACTACCGTGATGCTTTGCAATTCTGCAATTGGCCCATTGTTGATTCGTGTTTTCTTTGCGAATCTTCCGCAGTTTGATCCGATGGATTTTCGCCATGATCGCGGCAGTGAAGAGCTTGGGAACGAGAAGAATGAAAATGCCGAAATGGCTGCCAAAGATATTGTATTTTGTCAGTGATATTTAGTTCCAATACAAACTGTGGTCCAAATTATAAATCTTCTCATATTTGCAAGCAATACTGGCCTTAATTTAAAAGCCAAGCTATGAAGCATGAGGTTTTGGAAGATCCACTTTGGTGCCTTGATACAGAAGTCGCTTTTTATCCTTCTGGCATTGGCCGTATTTTTAACATGGAAATCGTTCCAGAACATGCGAGATACAAATTGGATTGAGCATGGTGTGTTTTCACGAGGTACCGTGACATTCCCTGTTCGGAACTGTAGAGGAATTGACACAAATAAAGCAGGGTCCGTAAACACGGCAAAGTATATGTTTTTCAACAGATCTGCGAATGTATACAAACGCGTTCTGATTTTGTCCAGAAAAGCTTTGGTTTTGCGAGGCTTGTTGCATCTTCTAGAAGGACATCGCATTGAGTACGATATTCATCACTTGGAAGGAGAAAAACGTGATGTTTTGCCATCATTGACCGAGAAGGATGCTGGAAAATATTCTACTGTTATATTCACAAGTTATAGCATTTATTTTGGGATGAGTTTGTGGAATAGACGACTGTTAGATAATTATTGTCGTTCCTTCGGGGTGGGAATGATATTATTCAACCGTGCTGAACCAAGCACTTTAAAAAATACCGAGTTGTTTCCTTTTAAAGTGCACACAAGTGTTCGACAGTTCAAATCATATCATCTCTCTAGTAATGCTACAATTCTACGGCTTCTTAAAGGAAATGTTTTAGATTCCGAAGGCAAACACGACACAAAGAAATGGTCAATTTTTATCCCAGAGAGAAATACAGACTTTAAAAGGAGTTTTGAAGTTATAGCAAAGTGTAGTTTTATTAATGCCACTTTTGAAAGTAAAATAAAAATATATGGAAATCCAGTGGAGTTTCCTGTTGTTGTCCATGATCTGGGAAAAAGAGACAGAATTCATAAAATATATTTTGGGGCAGGTTTGTCATTCTGGCCTCACAAACTATTATTTCTTGATGCACTCAGGTTTGTGTCCCGGCAAAAGCTATCCAGAACATTGGTAAGGTGGATTCAAGTGGATGTTGATGATATATTTGTCGGCAGAACTGGAATACGAATGAAAACTGAGGATGTGAAGGCAAGTATTATGTACAATGCAATTTAACAGACGTTTTTGCAGAATATATATTTTGTTTTTATCCTAGTAAGAAAGAGCAGTTATTTAGCTTTTCAATTATACCTGTCTTCACTTCAAGAATATTTTTAAAACTATATAATTAGTGATTGAAGTAAAATTCACCCTATCGAAGGAAAAATGCAAAGCTAATTTGAATGGAATTTGAGCTTTGATGCATGTATGTGCCAAAGAAATCAATATCTGCTTAATTCTGAACAGTGAAGGAATGTGGTTTTCGAGCTGCAATTTTTAAAAACACAATTATTTGGTTATTTCTAGCCATTATGGCATGAAAAAGACATTATTACAGAGCTAAATTACTCATTATATTGTTGGACTTGATATTTAATTCTCTGCAGCATATTAAAGTGGCAATTTCATTTTTTAAACACCTTGTATTGGAGCCTGCATAATAGTCCTGGGGCAATGAGCAGGAAAGGCATTAAAGCCATTAGCTAAATAACATTATGCTTTTTCACGTAATAGAACTCCAAATTTTTCGTATAAACCATTAACGGCTTATCTATACTGTAGATATTATCTGGCATTTGTACAATGTATGTACAATGTATACATTGTACATTTGTAGAATGTATGTACAAATCTATGTATATACACATACACTGCATCTATCAAATTTAGTCTTGCAAGAAGCATTGTCAACTTTGTGACACATTAACTGGCTGTGCTTCTACTGACAAGCAAAATTAGCTGTAATTAAAGTTTTGTTTCAAGTTACTCTATGTTGGTTTACCAGCCAATAATATGTTAACAAGAAAACATTGACAGATTGTTTTTGACCTCATGTGTAGTTTTTTAGTAGCCAGAACAAGAAAACAAAGTAGGATATATCAGGATATGCTTTGGGGCTGTTTACATGGTCCTGCTTGCAGGGATTAAACAAAGTGTGAAATGACTTATAACATGATCCTGATAGTAGTGTATTCATTCCAACAATAGCATATGCTTGTTATATATTTCATAAATACTTATCTCAATACATCAAAATCATCTTGTGCTTCCTTGAATCTTGGGTAACTGCATGTGCTCATGACATAAACAGCCCTTTAACAACATGGACAAACTTACTGTTTTATTAATGTTGCCTAGGCCATGATAATTGCTCAACATGATCTTCAAAAAGTTGTACCTGGTTTTAAATTTAATCTTGGATTCTCGGGAAAGTTTTATCAACATGGAAATAAAGAGGAAAACGAAGGCGACCAGGAGATAATAGAAAATGCCAATGAGTTCAGGTGGTTTGATCACACCTGGTCTCATAAGCAACCACATCAGGTCAATAATCTTCAAGATATGAAAGATTTGATTATTTTAAACATGCAATTTGCAAAGGTATGCATATTAAAATATGTACCACAAACTCTTTGGTAGATACACATTAAACATAAGACTATTATAAATTTCTCTAAAAGTTTTATCCAAAAGGCCTCTATAACATTTTAATTAAAATGCTTCATTGATATGCCCTCTCTCAACCTCCAATTTTATTGGTTTCAATTTTTGTGATTCTGTTCTTAAATTTTACAACTTCAGTTGAAATTAACAGATAATTGGTGCAAACTTTACTTTGAAACATATTCTTGAACTCTGGTTTATAACTGGCTTGTTTCACTAATTACAATGGAAGGTGGAGCTAAGTTGTAGCCTTGGAATTTGAAGTTGAGCATTTCTCTCTCAAGTCCTATTCCATTGAAGATAAACACAAAACCTAATAATTATTTTATGATTTTGTTTAGAAATACAATATTCCTGTGGACACATCTTACTCAGTTGCACCCCATCATTCTGGAGTGTATCCTGTTTGTGATATCTTATATGAAGCCTGGAAGGCAACTGCAGGTGTGCAAGTCACTTCAACTGAAGAATATCCTCATCTCAGGCCACCTTGGAGAAGAAAAGGGTTTATTCATCATGGTGTTATGGTAATTTGGTCATATTATTTGTAGGGTTCTCTCAAAAGCAAAGTGGGTTACACAGCTTACACTGAATAGCTGGTCCATGTTTTCACATGATCTTCTACAATGTACACACAACAGACAGGGCTGATGGCTGACCTGTAGTTATTTGAAGCTTAGAAAATCTACAGACTCAAAATAACAACATGTATAAGGTACCCATGCCATAACCACCGTTACCGAAGTAGGGCTGCTCAGAACGGGTGGGGGAAAAGTAGCAATTTGCCTCTTCGCAGTTTTGCAGGCCCCCCTCCCCCCCGGCCCAAAAAAAATACAGGATTAGAATTTTTCTAATTTATCTATTGTTGAAAACGTAGTCTCTTTTTTCTTATTAATTAGCAGTTCTTGTTTTTTTTTAGGTTTTACCCCGTCAGACCTGTGGTCTTTTTACACACAATCTATTTTTGGATGAATATCCTGGTGGTAAAGAGGTTCTTCTCAACAGCATTTACGGAGGAGACTTGTTCGAGACTATCGTTAACAACCCTGTAAGTTTGCGATATCATCACGAACTTAAATATCATAGTAAAACCACACAAATACATCATTTTCAAGCAGCAAGTGGCTGGTCACCATAATCACCAAATTTCGCTAAAATACATTTCTGCCTGCATAACGTTTTGAGGCACTGTAACACGGTGGATTTTTTCTTGCAACTTGCAATGCCGTTTTTACTTTTAAGATAACATAATAAGTGAAGAGTTTTTAAATGTATGGGGTAAGAAACGTCCATGGAGTGTTACTATAGCTACGTTACTTTTGTGAATAAACAAAACGTAACGTAGCTCGTTGTTAGTATCCCTAAAAAGTAGAAATATATTGCAAGATGCATAAGAAATTGCACGGTGTAACAGAGTGATGATTAAAAATGATGTAAAGTCCGTTCTGGGCATATATTTTGCGCATAACAATGTTTTTTTACGTTGGTTATAATATAATCTTTACATGACGTATGTCTCCGATTTTAATATCCCTGTCTTAGATCAGCATCTTCATGACTCATCTGTCAAACTACGGGAACGATCGCCTGGCCTTGTACACCTTCACCAATGTTATAAAGTTTATTCAATGCTGGACCAACCTTCGTCTTATGTCATTACCTCCGCTGGAGCTGGGAAAGAAATATTTTGAATTGTTTCCTGGGGAGGTTGAACCAGTTTGGAATGTAAGTAAACGTTGCTTGAAATAATATAATCAAATTATATTTTACAGTACTTCGCTGGATGTACTGTAGGATGCTATAAATTCCGAAGAGTTATTGGTTAGTTTGAGTTGAAATCAAATCATGCAAATTTTCAATTCTACACTAGAACACTTTACTTACACTCCAGTTCTTGTTTGAGTCCTCTCGTGCCTATTCAAACCTGGGTGTCTTTAAACTGTGGTGCCTTCTAATGCGTGCGGAGAGTGATAGTGACTTGCCTGCGTTTGATACGGCGATTGCCATTCATAACAGTATAACATTTTCTATTCAGAAACCTTGCAAAGACCCACGTCATAAAGAAATCTGGCCATCGTGGAGACCATGCAACAGACTTCCTTCCTTCCTGGTCGTTGGACCTCAGAAGACGGGCACGACTGCGTTACACATGTTCCTCTCTGTACATCCGGAAGTGCTTAAGAATAAGGAAAATGAAAAATCGTACGAAGAAACACAGTTTTTCGCCTCTTCAAACTATTTTAAAGGCGTTGATTGGTATGTAATGCTGCTAATATAACTCACTCTTTTAGTTTTAAAGTACTAAGTCAAGGATCTAAGTAATCGTTTTATGAACGGAATTCTTATCATGAAATATTTCAGGGAACTCCTTAAAAACCCATGTATTATCATCCTGTTTACTGACCAATTATGCAAAATGGCTTTGAAATATGAAAGTAAAATTTGGTTGGTTGTTGAAACCACTGTTACCGAAAGTTAGGAGTTTCTTAAAATATTTTCTGGGAGTCTCCAAAATTTTTGTTAGGGGTTGCCGTGAATTCTTGATCAACTTCGTAAACAACCGGTAAAAAAATGTGAGAAAGTGAGTTGCTCAATGGTTCAGTTCAAACACGTCTATTTTCGTTTCTGTGTTTCAAAGTTATACCTTTTTGGACAGTGCACTCTGACTCTTGACTCTTTTAATGGGTCGAGTTACAGATTCATAAATTTTTGCCTTATGTGGAAGACTGTTCCTATACGCAAGACTGCTTGAATTATATTTTCAAAACCTCTCGCCAAATTGACATTGTATAGGTGACATATTTTTGATAGTTCAAACAAATTAAGGTTTTTCAGATTGTTCAAGTTTTTCATGGTTCAAACAAACGTTTTTCAAAGAATTTTATGGATGAGATATATTTCCAGTAATTTTACAGTAGTAAGAGGTTTCTCAATTTAAACTTATAAATAGTTCACATAATAAAATATCGTAGTCGCCTATGAAATTACTCTTGACTTATACTTTAGAAGAAAATTTTGAAGAAAATTTTCCTAATTTCTAAATTTTAAGTCATTCTCGAGTCAAAATTATAGTGATTTTCTTCGAGAATCCTGGTTTTTCTCTTAATTAACTTATATATATTTAGGTACATGAACAATTTTCCTGATATTCCCGCAAATTCTTCAAAATTGTTGTTTGAAAAGACTGCAAATTATTTCGACTCGATGAAAGCTCCATTACGGGTCCAAGCGTTGCTCCCAGAAGCGAAGATTATCGTTATTTTGAACGACCCTGTTAGGAGAGCGTATTCCTGGTATCAGGTTGGTGTATACTCAGAGAGTTTTATAGAATGCCGTTTATATAGCGAAACAAAAGTTGTGGTTTTCACAAATAGGTGTGTGTCGAGATGCATGTATATACTATATACTAAAACGTTTGACACTTCATAAGCAAGAACTTGAGAAAGGCTATACCTCCGTGCATGACATTTAATGGATCACAACTTGCACGCTGCTGTATATACGTTTTTCCACTGGCGATAATTTTATAGCAATCTTAAAGTCGCTTTGCGCGAAAAATATACCTATATGGCTAGTGAAAAACAGGCTTTAAAGACACCTCTCCTGCGCCAATGCGCTTTGCATTTTCTATTGTTTATAATGTATTCGGCGCATGAGAAGTGCGACGTTTCACGCTGGCCAGAATTCTCGCTCGCCTGTGTGGTTAACAAGGTACGAAATCTCAACCTTTAGTTTCTTTGTGTCTTTCAGCATATGCGAGCTCACGGTGACAAGATCGCGTTGAAGGTCGAATTTTATGACTTGCTGAACATGGGTATGAATGTCAGTGGACCACTAAAAAATTTAAAAACTCGCTGTTTAAGACCTGGGTTATATGCAGAACACCTTGAGAGATGGATGATGCACTTCCCAATTAACCAGGTACGATGATCGTTGTTATGGTATTTTATGGTATCCCAGCGCAAAGCCAGAACCTCGCTGCAAAGAGACCATTCTTGACCTTTTCTTATTTGAAATAATGTCGATGACACTATTTTTTTCCCCGGACAGTCGGGCACATCTTTGATTTCCTCCGATTTAAATTTCCAATATCTATAACGAGTGGGCTTTCCATCCATTCATATGGTAGTCCAGTGGTCAAGGGGTTTGTTTTTGTGTGCGGGATGCCTGTATTAGAATACTGCCTGGTACCATTTTGTTTCCAATTTTTTTTACTTTTTTTATCTTTTGAAATTTGCAAACGCCCAAACTGAACCAGTGACAATATACCTTTTGGTTAGTTAATTTGGGTTATTTTTTGGTTTATTTTCTGTGTACTTGTTGTTAATATATAAGAGTGTGAGCGTTTGGTGGATAGATGTCATGTAAAGATGTACCCCCCCCCCCACTGTCTACGGAAAAAAATCTTGCGTCGACGACGGGATAAATGGGGATTAGACTCAAAGAAAATATTCTGGAGGTTTTAGTTAAGAATACTTCACCTTTTGTGTCTAGATTTTGACCGTTGACGGCGACCAACTCAAATCTGATCCCGTACAAGTGATGGATCAAGTTCAGTCATTTATTGGTGTGAAGAAAAAGATTGATTATGGAACAATCTTAAAGTAAGTTTCCATGCACGTTTGAATATACGTCTACAAAATCAGCCATTTATTGTTTCGAAAAATATTGAGCAATTCATTTGTTTATTTTTTCTGTTAATTTATATATGCATAGAGTTCATCAAATATTTGAAAAATTCCTAAAAAAACTATATATTGCTTTCTGGGCCAGGGCTAGTTGTATAAAAGACTATACTTAACTTTTAACTGTAGTTAAGGACAGAATTGGCCAATCAGAGTTGTGTAATCTGAGTTAACTCGGATTTAACTATGCAAAGTGTAGTTAGAGGGTTTTATATGCAACCGGCCCCTGGTCTTTGTCCTGTAAATAAATCTTTTACAATTGAGAAAAGATTTCAGTTTTACGTATTCTTTCATAATCGGCTGTTTGTATATATTTCACAGGTACAATGAGCGTAAGGGATTTTTCTGCTTGGCAAGTCGTTCACACCACGGCCATTCGTGTTTGGGCAGTTCCAAGGGACGCAAATATCCTCCGTTGGCGCAAAAAGCTGAGAAATATCTTAACGATTATTACAGAGAACCTAACAGACGACTGGCAGAATTGCTGCACAAAATACGACGACCCGTACCGCCGTGGCTTCGAACTGCTGCCGCGATACAATGATATAATAAAAATAATAGTTTTATATTTTAAAATATATGTACATACTTATATATTCGTTGTTTTCAAATACCTCGATTCTCCTTACACATGCAATCATCAAACATCTTAATTCAGAGCTACTTTTCAATATATAAAACGTTTTTACCCAACGAAATCCCCGAGGTACGAGGACTGCTAATTTCCGAAAAGGTAAACTGTGTCTGTGCAGCGTCCCGTTTCTGAGATTCTCATACTTTCTCAGAAAGAATTTCTATACACTGGCCTAAAATACTAAAATATTTATTTTGTTAAGACTTATCGTCAACCGAAATTCTTAAGTAACACCATTGCATTAGATTAAGTAGGATATAAGTTCAATGCATGCATGAACAATGTCTTGTAAAAATACAGTTCGTCGTCGGTGTCACCAACGCTCTCCTTATTGATAATAGGGACGTGGATAGGCGGTCCGGTTTGCTATTTATATAGCGATGAGTTTTTCATATGCGGTGTCTGGAGTTATTTGTCCCGGTTCTTTCAACTAATTTTATAAAGGGCGAAAAAGTTGAATTCAAATTCAAAGTTGAGGGAAAAACAAACGTGTCTCCGCTAAAATATAGAATTATTTAAAATTTACCATTTCCGATGGCAGAATGTACCATTGGGTAAATGCCGAAAATCGAAATAGCATGATAAATAAGGCATTAATCTTAATTGGACAATTTGAATTTGCGGTATAATGTTAAGTCAAAACAGCTTTTGATTCAGAATTAAAAAAAAAACAGTCACAAAGGCTGTTGCTACAGAATTTACAAAGTTCAGCAAAGAAGATTTAGCGTTGAAATTGCAAGAACCGGTGTTGTAGGAACGCTCAAACGATACCAAGGTAAAGGACAAGTGTTGTAAAAATATCAAGACAGTGAACTCACAAGATATATACTAGTAGACAGAAATAGTAAACAGATTTTACAGTAGAAAGCTTAAATAATAGACTGCGCTGCCCACATTCTCACATCTCTTTCGACAATTTAATGAACTGCACTAAATAGACGTATAATATATCTATAGTAAACTCTAGTTTTATCTCAAATTTATATCCTGATTCACGAGCACTTTATAGATAGTTCTAAAATGAAAAGAAACATTTATAAGTAAAGTATGTATAAAAGTAAAAAGGAATACTTATATATAAGTTTATTGTGTTATTTTATAAGTTTGTTATTAGTCCTCAATTTGGATAACATGCAATTGCATGCCGAAACAGCTACGCAGCTGGCCTTAGATAACATGCAACATCAATTTATCTATTAAGTCGCCTCAAATAGCTCCGGCATATAGCCGAGTTACTGAAATTTTTACTCCATATACACAAACGCGATAAAAAAGAACTGCTCAAACGTTTTTATCATGGCATGCAACGGAAGGCACGACAATCGATATTTTAATACGTAAATAGTAATTTAAGCGTATTCTCGTAATTTAATCGATATTTTAATACGTAATTTAAGCGAGATATATCTTGGACCATTATTATATATAACCACGCCGTATAATCATTCTTGATTTATATACATCTTAACTCGTACAGTCAGAATAGTACAAGTTGATGTTCCTAGTCAACGTATATAAGATTCCAAGTGTTGATGTATAGAATTCAGTTAATACTTTTTGCCTATGGCGAAAATTATATGAAATTATCAGTTATGTCTTATGAATTTACATCATCGCTATAATTAGCTATATTAAATAATTTAATAAGGGCATGATTGTCTGGTAAAAAAGACTGAGTAAATTTTATCTACGACTACGTGCATGTTTATCTACGAAAGAGCTAAAGAAATAGCTCTTTCTTTATGCTAAAGTATTGTTGTTAATAACGATGAAAAGCGAGTAAACATTGCATGATTTGCATTGATTGCCAAGGAACGCTCGAAATTGAAATAATTTTCTATTTCTATACTATAGTCAAACAAACTGGTGCGGTGATAGCAGGGAAGGTATTTTTATCAAGTTTTCATCCTGCAATTCCTATAGCGATTGGTGTAGCTGAAACAACTAAGTCCCTTTATTATGGTGATTATTATGGAGCGGCAATTGATGGAATATTCACCACTGCAGATGTTATCACATTTGGAATGGCGAGTGCAGCAACCCAAGCATCGAAGGAAAGTAAAAAGGGACAAGCAAAAGCAGCAGAAAAAGAAGCAATAAAAAACGTCTTAAAGGCTGGTCCAAACCAAGCTGCGAAAGATACGATTAAAGCTGCCGCATCGCAAGCCACCAAGAAAATAAAAAAAGAGGGAGGTCGACGATTAGCAAAAAACATCGCTAAAAATGGTTTGAAAGGGGCTGCCAAAGATGTCGCCGTCGAAGAAGGAAAACAACTCACAAAGAAACTTGCAAAAGAAGCGACAAAAAAGATCGGTGAAATTTTTGGAAAAGTATTCGCAAAAGATGGTATTAGACTGGCTAGTAAGGAAGCGAGAAAGAAAGTTGGAGAGACTATCGCGGCATGTATGAAAGACCTTCTGCGACAGACCATAGATGAAGCATTGAAAGAGAGCAACAAGCAGACTACGGTTTCTGTTGTTAAAGAAATTCTGATGAGAGCAGGCAGTTTAACAGGTGCTATAGAAAGGCAGTCTTTGAGCAGCTGGTGGAAATTTTCACTCAGAATTTCATTCGAGAGGCTTTCCCGAAAGCTGCCAAAACAGCTTTTGATCCAGAATTAAAAAGAGCGGTTGCAAAGGCAGTTGCTGAAGAACTCACAAAGTTCAGGAATAAAAGATTGGGCGTTGAAATTGTAAGAACCGGTATTGTAGGAGCAGTCAACGGATACCGAGGTGAAGGACAAGTGTTGTAAAAATATCAAGACATTGAACTCACAAGATATATACTAGTAAACAGAAATAGTAAACACAGTAGAAAGCTTGATTGATAGACTGCACTGCCCACAATTAATTCGACAATATAAGTTATATATCTCTAATCTATATATCCTGATTCATCATGAGCACTTTAGATAGTTGTGAAATGAAAAGAAATACTTAAGTATATAAGTCAGTAAGTAAGTAAGTGAAGTAAAAAGGAATACTTATATAAGTTTATTATGTTATTTTATAAGTTTTTTATCATTTCCTCTATATATGTATTGTTTTTGGTAGAACTCCTGCAATAACGTACAGGTAATAAATAAAACCATGAGCTGGACACTTCGTAAAGGTTTTTTAGGCGTACAGAAATTTTTGTTTTGTGTTTTGAATCCTTTGAATCCTTCGAGGAATGAAGATTCTTATTGTAAACTCTCAGGTCTCCTCCTTTTAGGAATGGTATACATGGATTACGTTTTGTTAACTCGAGCAAGAAAAGTTATTCACTAGCTATTCTATATTGTTTCATTTTTTTGTTGTTCAGTATAATTCATAAATATATATTCATATAGCTTGTAATAGATATATATCTATGTAACGTTTTTACCGTTTTTCTAATTAACTGACGAACAGTTCTTTGACTCTCGAGCAAGATAACTCATGAGATATCAGTTTAAAAAGCTAACTAGATAAAATTTTCAGGGCCGATCTGATTTTTCTGATTACATGCACTGATTTCTCTCGGAGGTGCAAAATAGTTGTATTTCGTTGAGTTACAGTGAAATGCCAACAATAGTTAATTAGCAGTTGTATATTGCACCAATCTAGTTCACCTCCAAGACAAAAATATTTAGGGGCCATGCAATTATAGAAGAAACTTAATTTTTTTAATGAATACTTTGTAAGTTATTCCATCCATGTTTGGATAAGCTATTTTTCACCATTGTCTGGGTCTGGTCTTGGGAACTATGTAACGATTTAATTTAGATTCCGACAAGTCTTATTCATAGTCTTATATTCATAACGATTTAATTTAGATTCCGACAAGTCTTACTCATAATAACTTAATTAATTGGCTTCCAATTCAAGTGACGACCCGTCGACACAACCCCCCCCCTTCTTATTCAAAGTTAAGGTATACTGATACTTTAGTTTGCGGTAATGTAGGGTTTGAGTAAAAAGCATTGAATGGTAAGGAGAGGTATCTAAATGTTGGTAAAAATGAATATATATTGACCAAATAAACCAAAAATTATAGATGGTATCGGCTGTCTGTTGCCCAACAACCTCAAACAACCTCTGAAAACAGCGAACGCGAGTGAAAATTGCGCTTTCAAAGTGGAAAAATTATAACACGATCATTCCTTTTCTCCCGAACACTTCACAGGACACAGTGTTCGTTTCTTTCTTGTCTTGAATTTACTTCGTTGTAGAATAGTTCTTCCCCTTCATTCATTAGAAACTACAAAATAATGATTGAATTAAGAAGCGAAACAATCTGGTTTGACCAAAGAAAGTTTGAAGAAGCAGAGAGTCACTATCAAAGGTCGCTTGTTTCGAAAGGAGACGTGAGTTTTAATATAAATATTAAAATATAAAAAATCATATGTTTCAACTTTTAGCTATCATTTAATGCTGGTTTGATGCTGATAGAAGACTATTTTAAATTTAACAGTCTGCAAAAGAGCAGAAATCCTTTTAAATTGCATGCGAGAACTAATCATTTAAAGACCAAAGTTCTGAATTTGTACAACTTTTTAGAAATTAAATAATCAATTTTTAGAAAATACCACGTGAATTTGTTATATGCGGAGCTTTTTGTCCGTTAATATTATAACTTTGTTGAATTTCAGAAAAATTGATTAACCCCTAGCTATCATTTTGAAGTGTTCTTGAAAACAACCGAATGTAATAATATACTAATAGAATAATGGAATAGCCCCAATTAATTAAGTCTATTGTTACAGTGATATACTGTACAGATATGTTTGTTTAGAAAGATTGCCTATATACAGATTTCAATATAACACTAGCTTTACTTTGGGTATTTTTGGGTCAAAACTCTTGTAAATGCTTGCAGATGGAATTTGGTACAAGTGGTACAAATGTATTTTCTCATAGACAATCCATGACAAATCTCTGACAATCTATGATTTTCTCTAGCTGATGAGGGCTCATTATTTCTCATGAAATTGCTAGCCAAACCAGCCACAAAAATGATGAAAAATTAAATGTGGTATATACAGTGTTGAAACATATTCATGATAATTTTAATTTTTTAAGGAAGACTGGTTGTGCTTTGAACATTCATATTAATTTACAGAGAATGTTTAAATGCATAACACATCAGAATCTCCTTTAACTTTAGGTACCCTTTCTCTGACATCCGGTTATGTTGTAGTGTGATTGCATGTGACAGGTTTTTTTAACGTAATCACATTTCTGAAGTTTACTGTAATATGAAGGGATATTCATTTATGATAATTTCTGAAATTAACTGTACATAATGATTACAAAATGGGACAACACTTAACAGAATTTTAAGCCATAGTTTATAATTTGTATATTCCCATTTCAGACAGTACAAAGTCCACCTCGTTCAAGCATTGTTGACCAAATAGCAAAAGCAAGAGAAACTATTAAACAGACCTTGGAACAGGTGGGTTAAGTCACCTATTGCCTTACTGCGTATAAACTTGTATTTTTTTAAATGAATCTGCCACCTTACTTGCACATGCAGGTACAGTATATTGTTCCAGTGACACAATATTTAAAAAAACTTGCTAATATAAGCAAACCATGTGCTGAGAATGAGTGTCTTGTATCACTAAAAATATGGACTGTTTGAAGCCCAACTCCATTTATGGAGCATTCTAGACAAAAAGTAGCCAGATAATTCTAGACAGGAGGAAGATAGACACAGATAGGACATGGTTGGTAGAGATGTAAAACTGAAATGTGTCACAGAGCAGTTTAAGAGGTGCGCTGGATAGCAATTTTTGACAATCTTATCCAGGTAGTGATTTTTGACAATCAATCGGAGTCCAGTTGTTCAAAGCTAGGTTAGCGCTAACCCTTGGTTGAGTTTTAATCTGGTGTTTTAGTTTATGTGCTTTTGAACCACTGTTGCTGGATATCCGAAAATTATTCAGCCAGAAACTGTATCCAGTGCAGCCCTAAAGATGTGATTGCAATACTGGGCACATTCCTAATGTTACATGTTTTCTAATATTTAATAGGAAAAAGGGTCTGATGAATCATGTGTCTCAGGTGTAGGACAACGATTGGGTAATCTTGAAAAAGAAAATCAACAATTAAAAGAAGGTAAAAACTCTTCAGGACACCTTTTTCTGGGTTGTGCAATTGCTTTCCATTCCTCCATATTTCATAGCATATGAGTGCATGTGATCAGTGGAGAAAGTATAATGGTTTATAAAAGACCATAGATATTTTATGTGTTTTTGTTTCTAAAAATGTAATTCATTTACCAGTAACTATGTTTAAATAACTTTTTGCCTCACCTTGTTTTAGCAATAAGAAACATTCAAGCAAGTCTCACTAAATTGGAAGAAAGAGTAGCAAATATAGAAATTACAAAAGGTATTTTTCTGTATTGTAACTGTTATGCCATAACTAAATAAATGTGTGTATTTCGACTTTATTTCATAGTCTTTGGCAAACTAGAATGATTTATGTTTATTTTTTAATTAAATTTCTGCAATTCTTCGTAGGCGGTGAAGCACCTACAAGCAATGCAAAAACTGAGGTAAATAATGTTTTTGTTTGCAAGTGCATTCCCGACAAACATGCTGTTTTTAGTAAAATTAGTATAATCTTAAATTGGTACAACCGGAGTCGCGTGCATTGGCGTACAAGCTCCGCTTTCACATCTGGGATTTTCTGATCTTTTGATACATGCAAATGAGTGAATTAGTTTCGGACGTTCAAATAAGAGCTACTGAGTTAGTACAGGTCAGAGCATTCGTAACCTATTACTCTTTCGCATCTATCAAAAGAAGAAAATCGCAGCAAAAATCGCAAGTGTAAACTGGCCTCTAAAAGGTTTAGCCTCTATAAAGTTTTTCTCCTGGTTGCCCGGCGCTGCACGTGTATATGACCTCACGACACTGCTACGTAACTCCTACATACACGACCATGCAAAAACTCGTTCATGGTTAAACAACGTACGTTGCGCCCATATTGGTCGCACTTTCAACAATATTGAACAATTTGTACAATACGGGCAGCATAACATTCTTCAGTATTGTTCATATCACTATTGCGCGACCTGATTGTTTTCAGCGCGCGTAGTTGCGCTCTATTCTTGTAACAAGAATTTTTTGTCTTATTAGCCTGTGAAGACTGAGAGTAAGGATGTTGATGACGAGGATGACAGCGATGATGATTTATTTGGCTCATCGGATGTATGTATGAGAAGTAGTTTAATTTTATCTAGTTCATGCATTTACAGAACACCGTGAGCGGTGTGAAATGTGAAAATAATAGTTATAGTTATTAGCTGCATGTTAACTCGTATCTTGTTGTATCAAGACAACCGCTCTACCAATCAGGATATCGTTTCATTTGGGATAGGAAACAAGCTATATCCGATTCGAGATAATATCTTGAACGTACCATTCAGATTAATATTAGTTGTACGGGTATATTTCTGACCTCTGTGGATTGTTTTTAGTGTTATAAAACTAAAAGACTTCACCTTCTCTATGACAAGTGTTAAGTTTTTATGAAAATATATGGTGCAATTAAACATGCAGTTGGCTCGATAGCTCTGTTATTTGAGCAGCAGTCCAGATACCCAAGAATGGCATATAGCTCGGGTTCACTGTTCTCTGCAGTGTCAGATTTTAAAATGTGAATCTCATATTTCGTAGCAAGTTCGTCTAATTTTGTAGGAATAGTAACGATACTCGGAATCGCATGAAACAAGTTAATTCTTGCCTAAAATAACTTCTTTATTATTTCATAGTATGTGTCATATTCGCTAATCACATTTCATTTGTGTAAAACAATTTAGGAGGAGGAAAAAGAGAGAATTAAACAAATTCGAATCCAACAGTATACAGAAAAGAAGGCAAAAAGTGAGTTACCAGGCGGTTAAAGAGAATTTCTGAACAAAGCATACTATACTATAGTAACATTGCCAAGTTTGGCTAGCTGCAAATTGTTGTAAAGTACCGAGATATATAGCCAGGCAAGGTTGGCAAATTTGATATACTTTTATATCATGGTCGGAAGAGTGCATGAAACTGAGTTAGTTACACACTTCCGCCTGTAATACAAAAGTATACAAAAATTACCAACATCACATGGCTATATTTTCCGTACTAATTCATATTTTGCATAGTATAGTTACGTATATATATCATTATTGATTATTAATATTTTGTCAAATTCCAGAAGCTCCTGTGATTGCGAAGTCAAATATTATTTTGGATGTTAAACCGGTTAGTATATAGCTACTCGTATAAAATTGAAGAATACACAGCACTTGAGCAAGTCACTATTGTCGAGTTTCCCAAAATCAATATGAAGTTCCAATGCAGACGGAATGCTTGGAAACGTTACGTTCTTTCTTACATGGCTTTTTTGACAGGGGCTCGTTGTACATGCATAAAACTCTTTAACTCTATTTTGCGTAGTTAAATCCTAGTTAACTCAGAAATGCACGACTGTGATTGGCCAATTCTTTACTTAAAAGTTAACTTAAAAGTTCAGCCAAGCAGTCCTCAAAAGTTAGCTAGTCTTAGCTATACAATTGACCCCTGATTTGTATTTTCTCCGGTCCTTGTTTCCTTGTTTGATATATTTTCAATGTTCAAGATCGTTTGAACTGCAATATTCATGCATAAGGTTCAACGCTACATGGAGTAATATGGGGCAACAATATTTAGAGTAGTATATATAGAGAACGTTGATAAGAGTTGATTTGACGGGATACCGAATGAAAACTCTAATTGTGCAATGTGTATGGCAAACACTATAACAGTTAGCTACAACTCACGACCTCATTTGATTGAGGTTTACGTTTATTGCCAATAGAATTCACATGTGTACTTTCTTCTTTTATTTTAGTGGAGCGATGAGACAGGTAGGTTGTCATTAATCTCATGAAAGTGAACCAAACGTTAATTTACGGCCCTGCATGTTTCTAAATGTATGATAACAATCAGTAATATAATTAGAAGATACATATGTTGCCCACGACAGTGGTGTAACTTAACTTTCTTGACCACTTGCAATTAGGGCAAGCTGAAGAAAAGTAATTTTTTACACAAAGTCGAAGAATATTTCAAATACTGGACTGGGGAAAAAAATGTTTAAATTCATTCAATTTTGTTATATATCGTCTTTAAAAAAATATGAAAGGAATATTCTTAATAACACAGAATACATGATATGATTGAGTGCTTGCCTCAATGTAGGAATAATTGGGTAGATGTAAACCTAGTAAATAAATTGAGGACATGCAAGCATTTATAATAACGTTAAAGTGCCTATATACCATGTTGCCGATTTTGAATAAACTTTCCAATACATTTTGTTAATAAAAAAATATAACGTCATGTTAGATAACTTTAAAGACTAGTAAATCTATATATCAGGACAAAATTTTTCAATAACAAAATGCATTGCAAAGTTTTTTTATAAAATACCTTAAACTTTTGATATACTTTTAAAATCCATTCAAAATAATGTCAGGAAGGAAACTTGCCAAATCCGAGCAAGAGGAAATATTCACTTGCCCGTCATGTTTACTGTTAAGTTAAACCACTGCACTGCATAAAACAGGAATTACAACTTGTTAAAGCTTAACAAGCTTATGCTTTCTGCAACTTGATAACAATCATGTTCGTATAGGGCGCAGCAAAACATTACAGTCTAATTCTCATCTACCGCGGGAACAAGCCGATCAATTTTTATGCGCGTGTACAGTGTGATAACGGAAATATAGTAAGATACATTATCCAAGTTAGTATACCATCCAACCATTGAAATCCAACTAATTCATCTTTTTTACCTATTTTAGATATGGCAAAGTTGGAAGAATGTGTTCGTTCTGTTACTTTAGATGGTCTTGTCTGGGGAAAATGTAAGCTCGCTCTTCAAGCCTGATTTCCATATTGTCGCAAACATTTAGTCATTGAATGGTGTTAAGATAAAGTTAGTCTCAAGCGATAACGTCCTTATGGAAGCCCAGCTTTTATTTTTATTTTCTACGATAGCATTAGCCTATATATTATTTGTACCCATATGATTATTGCTGATATTTCTAAACAGTTGAATATTCACTCTTCAAAACAAACCTGCGATTTTCTATTCAATCTATATTTTCTATTTAATCTATAGTCTTTCGATTTTGGGAACTGACTCATGCCATCATGCATATTGAATTTGTGTAAAATTGAGTAATATTTGAGTTTACCATTGTGAAAATATGTAGCTACGCTTTGCCACAACGCGTAGAAATCGCTTAAAAAGCAATTGAGTTTTTGGTGTGACAAACATAAGATCGAGGTTATACATTTTCCTCCTGCTATCCTCCTGCTAAATGCAGCCATCTTTTCTGCATGTTCTTTGTTAATTAGTGCTGCCCTATGCATAAGGAACCCAAGGAACCTGGAGAGACTTTTAGTAGACATAGAGGGCATTTTAGGGATTCAACCTAGAGAACTTTTGAGGATACCAGAAAACTTTGCGGAACCTATAGGTTCTCTACAGAGAAGCCTTTATCTTCAATTGAAAGTAAATAGTTTTTAATCGTGAAACAATTCTCTGTGTAGACTTTTAGATATTTACAATAATCATTTTCTTCCCATGCAGCCAAACTTGTTCCGGTTGGTTATGGAATTAGGAAACTTGCAATCACTTGTGTCGTTGAGGATGATAAAGTTGGTACAGATGACTTGGAAGAAGCCATCACGAAATTTGAGGAACACGTAAGTTGAAAACCGTGTGTAATGCTTATCTAGCTATAGATCGGATACGATGCTCTTTCTGATGTATACGTGATTGTCAGGTTTCACGCGATAAAAATATAAAGATCAGGGCCAGAGGCCAGTTTTACGAAGACTAAATATAAAGCTGCCCGCCCCACCGGATAATTGTTTTTCAAATCGTTGCCGTAGTTTGTTTGCTGCATTTCTTACTTTGCAGACATCTTTTGCTTTCTTGTATTTCCAATGAAAATTAAACAATTTACATTGAAATATTTCAGCTCATGATGCAGTTATTCAATAAATAGATAAACTTGTTTTCCATTTTCAACCTGTCCGCCGTTCTTGATTACATATCACCGTTTTGGTCAGTCCGGATAAAAAAGTGTCAAAAAACGACGCTAGGCCAGAGGCCAAGGACGTATTTGACGACTAAAACGGTAAATAGCGTATTCATTTTTGTACAAAAAGCGGCTTACAGCAACGGACGTCAGCAGCGGCGTCAAAACATAAACAATCAAAACCTCATTTATTTAATTTATCGTGATGATCATTTGGCCCATATATATCAAAAATAAAAAGTCAAATTCCGCCCTCTGCTACAGCCAATCAGATTGCAGGATAGGCTAGGATTCCGCCCGCTGCTGATTTCGATTTGTTTTCATTTTAGATCCAAAGTGTCGATGTCGCCGCATTTAACAAAGTGTAACGACTTAATGTAATAGCCAAATAAAATTGAGATAAATTGTGAAGCCTTATGTTTTTATATAACTATTACATATTAGCCTTGTCAGGTGCCCTTTTGATATAGTTCGGTTGGTCAACATGGTTCATAATTTTGACATTTCTGTAGCACAGTAGCCGTACCGTTTCCCCTCTCACCTTCCAGCCTTAAATAATGATGTATAACCTCATTCAGTATTGTTTTCTCATTTATTTATAACCTTGAAATAAATATACAACATCTTCAATTTCTCTGATGATGTCGGTTATTTAAAATAAATCACTTTACAATTTCATTTCATTGTTAATTAACCTTGTCAATATTGTCATCATGAGACTGCATGAGACCGAACTATGAAATAATACTTTCGTTTCCCACTCTCATTCCCACTAGAGGAAGTTAGCCTTCATGGTAATGGGCCACTGTATAAATACTCTCGGCTCCATTTCACCCGTCGAACTTTCAATGTGCTGAACCTAATCATACTGTTGATGAGGAAAAGTCTTTGTTTTCGTTTATTTGTATTCGATTCGGCACATGAAAAATTCGACGTAAATGTAGATGTAAATAACGATATACTTGAATGCAGAGTTCTTGAAACATTCTAAAATATCAGTAATATGTCTGTACAGAAATACAACAGGATCGGTCTGGCCGTTTTTACCGCATAAAGGAAAGCGTCCGTAGATAGGTGAAGACGGGCTTTTTTATTGCAATAAACCTTTTAATTATTTGCGTTATCACTTTTGATTCGTACTAAAGCCTCGTTTTCTATGGATCTATGAATACTCATTTTTTGTATAAACATGCACGGTCGACAAAAGTTCAACGATACAACAAGTTCGTGGGTATAAGATCTAACAAAATCTATCGAGCAAATTAATCATTGCATGGTAAAAAATTATTGTTGAAACTGCAAGAGTGCAAGTGGTTAATTCAATCTTACAAAGATTATACGTTCTTAGAAAATTTTGAAAAAAAATTGGGCGGCACTATGGTTACATATAGCATATCGGCGAATGGAAACGTTTAATGTCCAAGGTATTCCACAAATTAGGTCCATCGTATCTTTTAAAGCCATTTAATCGGGTTTTGATGTGTGAGGTCTTTTTAAGTTTTGTGCGAGGTTGTAGCTAAGTCTTATTCTCGCCTTCACGCTGCATGAAAACTGAAGACAAAACCGAGGCTGTTGTATTTGAACATGAAATAAATTCTGGTCTATATAGTTATCAATTCTAATTCTTCTACCCGGACTTCAGACAAATAACATGACGAATTTTTACGACCTTTCTCATCTAGTCGTCATCAAACGTTGGCGACCATCTATCTAAAGCGTCCAATGATCGTTCAGCAAGTTTAGTCGCTTGGACGTCATCTTGAAGTGATTCTTCGAACACTGCATTAGACGAAGGTTTACTACTTTCGCCACCTTCTGTATCTACAAAAATAAACGGCCTAAAATCAGATCTTTGTATTTGAATTACACCTGAGTGACTTGACAATATTTGAATGGGAATTTATGATCGATTCGAAAAATCGAATGCGAAGATTTTTTGCATCTTGAAGCATTCGTCCCATCACCTCAGTGAATTAAACAACCGTGTATTCTTGTACATGAACGCTCATGTAATCCATTTGCTACACCTTTTATACAGTAGGTATATAGGTTAGTTCAAGTTATCTGTCATGCATTACTGCATGTATAAATCCTACCAACGAGATAGAAATCCTGCAAGGTAATACGAAGTGACTCACCAGCAGGGCCTCCGGGGTATGTAGTTTGTCTCACTTTTTGTAAAAACTCTTCAAATTCTTGCGTGTCAAGATCATGGCTAAACCAAAGAAGAACAATTAAATCGTGTAGCATAACTACAAATTGTTGATGTTCACTATATATCGTGGTGACAAATTGAAACGTTGAATAAAAATGCTGTCTTTATTCGGAGTAAGCGTTATGTGTGCATTAAGAAAAACCCGCATAAATCAATTTCAATACATTCCATGATTAGCCGAACTAAACTAAACCGAATTTCCGCCATGTTCTTGTCCTCCCTTTTTCTCAACCCATGCAGCTCTGTGCCCGCTTTAAATAGCTTTTTAATTTACGTATACGTTCATTTTGATGCAAACATCTAGATCACTGTCCTCTTAATACTAGATGGACTGAATTGATGAATTGAAGTCAAGAAGTGTCCACATCGCGTTCGTCGTATAATGTAAGGACCTCGCGTTCATGAAAATTACGGCTGCATGAATACCGGTAATTTTTTTAGCTTGTGCATTGGCGAATGACATCTCTTCAAAATTATATGCCGCGGAAATTTTTGAATTTTATGTTTTTGAATTATATTTGAAGTCTTAAGGAGACGAAATATAACACTTTTGAAGACACGAGAACTAAATGCATCAACGTTTGAGTTTTTACGACTTACGACAACGAACTCTTAATGCAAAATATAGCTTTCTTAAGGCCCGTTTTCACTTGCGGCTTTTTCTACGATTTTATTTTCGATTTTCTTCTTTTGATAGATGTGAACAAGTAATTAGTTACGAATGCTCTCATGTAGAAGAACTCTTATTTGAACATCCGTAAATGATTCACTCGTTCACATCTATCAAAAGAAGAAAATCGCACATAAAATCATAGCAAAAATTCCAAGTGTAAACGGGCCTTTACACAGACCATCTATATAGTATAATAGATAATACATTAGTAAAGTTCTGAAAGATTTAGCCTCGATGAAAACTTACTCGTCAATTTCATCATCCTCATCAGACAACCACGATGCAAACGCTGAGTCGTCAAGGATCCTCTTTGAATTTTCTTCTGTTTTATTATCACGGTCTCCTTTTTCATTTTTAGCCTTTTCTTGTCGTGCCACTCGGGCGGCTTCGCGTTTGGCTGCATAGAATTCCTAGAAAAAAAACACGACATGCAAGGATTAAAGATAGGGTAATTACTACCTTATTCCTAGTAGTATTACCACCTTTCCAGGAAACGGCTTATTTCATACTTTAAAATGATGAGACAAGATTCAACAAATCTAACAAGGGCGACAATTTGGCGGGATAATAATTATATCACGAGATCGAGTCTCTTTTAGTAGAGTGATGCTATAGACACGAAATAGTGTGAAGTATAGACATACTCGAGAAGAGCATGAAGGAACAGTGTCTCTGCAGAGTTGTAAACAAAAATATTACGAATTTGTCAAAATCGCCTTTCGTTAAACGATGCTTCGAATACTAAGCAATCGACATGCTAAGAGATAAAAATCAAAAATCGAAATGCAATTTTGCTGCGCAGTCCAGAAGACAGTTTGTGTGATATATATGTTAGGGCCTCATGCAGGAATGGCCATTCCTTTCAAAACTAAACTTCTCAAACGAAACTGGCTAGAATTTTAAAGAAGATTTCCACCATGGGAAGAAGGGCTTCCACAATGGAAAGAAATTTCTTTCAAAATGACAACCACTTGCAAGGGAGGGAGGGTGTGCGTTAATAGAATATTTTATACAGTCTTTTCAAAAGTTATTTGTTTCTCTCTTTTGTTATTGCTATCCCACCTATGAAGACTGTCATATTGTGATAAGTTGTGGAAGTTCTGGAAGTATAACTTGCATGCTTCTGAACAACTGGCTCATTCCCGTAAATATTGTTTTATATGCAATTATAATTTAAATAACTCACCTCCTCTTGTTGTCTTAAATCTTCTTCGTGTTTTTGCAACTATGAAAAAGATTCAGAATACACTGTTTTTAAAGAGGGTCATTGAACGGACTTGTAATTGCGATTACGACTCAATAATCACGCCAATAATTGTCCGACGCAAATATCAGGGTGAGATTCACCTCTATATAAGGCTTTAGTAAAATTAGTATAATCTTAAAGTGATACAACCGGAGTCGCGTGCATTGGCGTACAAGCTCCGCTTTCACATCTGCGATTTTCTGATCTTTTGATATATGCAAATGAGTGAATTAGTGCTATTCCTTGACCAGTTCATTTGCTCGTGTGTATGGAGAACAAGTTTCCCTTTTTTCCTGGACAAGTTTTTCATGACAAGTTTTACGATAATATATAGTATATTATATAATATAAAATGAGTATATGACCGAATCTCAAAACATGATAAAAACTTGATAAAACAAAAATGATAAAACTTCCAAAAAAACGCTCAATTTGGTCGAAGATATTGTTGCGCAGTTTTCTACTTGAAAAGCTGGCATGACTATAGATAGCTTTTGAACAAGGCCCCTTGTCAAGGAAAATTTGTCAATTTTTTCGCGTGAAAATAAAACATGGCAAGGAAAACTTGCCCGTCTGGATGGGACTTTACAGCGGAACTAGGGGTAGTTTAGGGGTAATGGATTACTACAGCTTAAAATCGCAATCGTATTGGTAGATTTTATTTAAAAATATTCTTTTCAAATCTATAACCAACAGCGTTGTTATTAAGGTACATGTATTTTGAATTTAAAATTCAGCTGTGTATCTATTCTGACTACCCCGCCCAGATCCGCCACCAAAGGCTTTAATATACATGGGTGAATGCATGCATTGCAAAAAGTTTATCCTGACAAACAGCAAAGCTTTAGCCTGTCAAAAAACTATGCTCAAAGAGAGCTTTACAACTCTACCTTCCGATCAATTTGTTCATTGACTGTCTTTTGTTTCTGTGCAAGATCACCATATCTCTTCTGGTTGATGAACGTCGCTTCCTCGTCTGTTATCACTTTCCTGGAAATAAATTAGGCAATATTATATATCTCTCAGTATGGAACTATAGCTGAATATTGAATTACCGGCTAATCATTGCCATGCAACCTGGCTGACACTTTAAGCTGAAACACTAAGCATTTAAACCTTCCATCCTCAAAATGAAATATATTAATATGAATTTTTCAAATAAGAAAATATATAGATTCACTCATCATATTTATTCATTTTGTAAATTAATTAGCTGTATATCCTGCGGTATGAGAAAGTCTGCGTTGTTCCATGCAGCAGTAATACCATCAGTTACTTCAGTTTACTTTACAAAAGGAAACTCACTGCCTTGGTTTTGTCTGAATTTCATATTCATCCTGCAAAATAATTTACACACAGTATTAGTCTGAATAATATATATTTTCGAGTGCTCTATATCTATATGGCCTTATTTTTAGGTTGACACACACGTTCCATGGACAATTGTAAGATTATAAGTAATCTTGGTTGGGATGAAAATCAAACGAAATATCTTTAGGCAGAAAAATACTTGACTACGACCAGGTATTTTGTGTCTACCATTTCAAAACAAACAAGCATTGAAACCAATCTGATGAACATTTTATAATTACTGATGAACATTTTATAATTATTGATATTGAAAAAAAATTGATATGTATTTCTTACCTCACTCAGCAAACTGTCAAACTAAAAATGAAAAATAAAACATATTGTTACCACAGATCACACCAATGAATATCCTACCATACAATTGATTACCTATCCCCCAGGGCATTAAACACAATAGCATAAAGGCTGTAACCAATGGAGGAAGTAAACTTTGATAAACTATCATACACACAAATGTCCCTTGGGGAAACACTTTGAAAATTTTAGTTTTTTAATTTTAGTTGACAAAATTTTGATGCCGCCCACGTGACCAGAGGGAGATAACGTGTTATTTCCCATTTTGTACAACTTTAATCATGTGTGCAGCGTACCTGGACATGCAACCTTTAGACTGTCTCCCCATTTGAAATTATGTCTTTTATGAATGGATATGTCATTGTTTCCTTGTTGTTGGGTTTTTCTTTTACAAGTGAAGTGGTAATAATAAAAAATGTACCAAGACTTCAGAAAATCTCAGTCCACAAAACATGTTTCCTTCGGTCGCGGTAAATTAGTGTTTTTTGGAATTGCAATTAATTTTGCTTTTATTCATTTGTTATCCACCAAAAATAATTTGGGGTACTTTTAATTTCAGATTTACTTGTGTTAAAAATTATCATACTAATAACCTGATATAGCATATCTTATAGGATAATCTGGCAATATCTAATTATTGAACAAAACTTATTTCCTTACCTCAATTCCATCACCTCTATCTCGAACATTATATCTTGCCGATCTCGCTTGATGACTTCTGTACAAGAAAAAAATAGGGGGGAAAAACCTATCCATGAAGCATTTTATTCAATTTAACACACATATACATAGCAAATTCATAAGCCATTGATTAATTTGATTTGACAGCCTTGACAAGCAAACTAGAGAGAGTGAAGTTTTGTTCAGAACACAAGGACCTATAGACCTTCAGAGGAAGTCTTTTGAGTGGTATTCAAACAGATGTAACATTTGTCTACCATTAAAGTTGCTATTCCTTTGAGAATTTTCGTGTTCGATCAAGGCTATAAACATGCACCATCGAATGACAAATCATGTGGAATGACATAGCAACATCCCAACATTCAAAATTGCAACAATTTCACGCAAATCAGCGCCAAAATGCATTGCATTGAATCTTGTCGCCGTATTTTGGCAAGATTTATGAAGTTTTGAAACACCGTCAAATTCAGATTGCCATGTCAACTTTGTCACATATTTAGAAATAAAAAGTTGGCATCTTTATACAACTTCCACAGTTCTACCTACCTTCCAATATAATCAAGTGGACGTCGAATGTTTTGTAGCTCGGCTAAAAAGCCACTCCAACAACTACCCATAAGAAAAGTTCTATTCTGAAGACACAAAATCGTATTTTGTTGTGTTTTGTTTCCGTCATGTGCTGTGTCATGTGCCCAGACTAAACATTTCTTAATTTTAATTTCAAAATCAAAAACGTAAACGTAAAGTAAAGTGAGTGAGGAACCCTAAGTATCCTGTGGGATTAAGAGGGATGTTTTTGGTTATATTTCTTTGGCATTGCACTTCATTTCAACGGGAACAAGACGCGTAAGATGAGCGTTAACTCGGGCTACGTATCCGGTAAATACACTGCACTGAAACAGAGCAATATAGATACACTGTAATTCAATTCAAGCCAGAGAAGTTGAGAAAAATTAGTCAACTATCAGTCCTCCGGCAGGAATCGAACCTACGCTTATGCGCAGTGGCGTAGCCAGCCTGATAATTTTGACCCGCTATGTAAATTTCGAGTTATTATAATTATTGATGTCTTTAGAAATTTATTGTTTTCATAGTCAATAAATAGATACCAAAATATTAGCATAGCGGGACAAATCGTCAGGCTGGCTACGCTACTGCTTATGCGATCTTTGCGATGCCGGTCGGCTGTCGCTGATTAATCCCCGTTTGATATTTGCATATCAAATTGTAGGCCATTCACCCCCATAGTCATTAGCATGCCGGAAGTCGAAAAGTAATTCGGGGTTATAAAGATATACATATAGATATAAATATATAACTTCCTAGCTGAACGTAATGGATTTCACGTTTATTTCCAGTGCGTTTTGAAACCTGGTAAAAGACTTGAAGTTTGAACGAGCCATGATTTCTTCCTCCAAGTATAAATCGGGTTTTTGGCGGAGTTCTGCTTTACAGCGAGTGTATTGGGGCAAAGCGGCCGAATGTCTGGCTAAAGAAGTGAAAAATATGGCGGTGTCTAAATGTTTTATAATCGCCAGTGAGACGCTGGCTACAAAGACGAAAGAGATCAAAAAGTGCGAGGAAGCTCTGGGTGTCAAGTGTCAACCACGTTGGAACTTGGTATGGTATGCGCTTGCATTCTCCTCGTGAAGACATTTTGGCTGCTGCTTCAGCCGCTCGCTCTGCAAAAGCTGACCTGCTGATTAGTATCGGCGGTGGCTCGGTTACTGACGGAACTAAAGCTGTTAACTTGTGTCTTGATCAAAATATCACCGAAGTCCAACATTTCGACAAATATGTTGCTAAGAAGGATTCGAAGAATCCAAAATGGACGTACAACAAAACGATATCTCAAATCGCCATTCCCACGACATTGAGCGCAGGAGAATTTACAAGTATTGCTGGCGTGACAAGCCTTCAACTTGGCCATAAACAAGGGTTTAGTCATGTGGGTTTGCAACCCGTATGTGTCATCCTTGATCCAGAGCTGACCCTCCATACCCCTGAGTGGTTGTGGCTGTCGACGGGAGTGCGTTCCGTTGATCATTGTGCGGAAGCCATTTGCTCGATAAACGGCCATCATCTCTCAACGGCCGTAGCTTCTGGTGCTCTTCGCCTTTTGGCGCAATCTCTGCCGAAAACCAAGGCAGATCCTGGCGACATTGATGCAAGATTGCAATGCCAAATCGGTTCCTGGCAAGCTATACGCACTCTTATGATGGGGATTCATTATGGTGCCAGTCATGCCATTGGGCACGTTCAAGGAGCCGTTGCAAACATTCCTCATGGCTACACCTCTTGTATTAACTTGCCTTACGTCCTTGAGTACAACCAGCCTGAAATACCAGAGAAATGTGCTATAGTCGCGGAATGCCTTGGTGCTCCAGCAGGAACTTCAGCAGCAGAGGCAATGGACGCTTTCATTCGTCATTGCGGATTGCCGCGAACATTGAGCGATGTCAACTTCCCCATGGACAAGTTTGACTTGGTTTGTGAGGGCGCCATGAAAGATCCGTGGACGGCCTGCAACCCACGCAAACTCGCGACGTCAGAGGATGTGAAGATTATTATGTCAATGGCTCGAGATGGTAAACCAAACGGAACTATAAAATGTAGGTTGTGAACAGCCGAAATCCTGTCAACAGGTCCTTTGGCCTTATTATATTTCATATAGAAAGTTTTGTTAAGTAATACACTTTAAACTATATAGCTACATAAACGAGCAAGAAGTTGTGCTAAAGATTCGCCAAATAAACCGCTTAGGATGCTGGAGGTGTAAATTCATTTCATTAGTCGTTCTTTTATGTCGTATACTGATTTAATTATGATATTTTGTAATCATTTTTCAATTTAAGTCATAGCATGAAGCTAACTCGCGCTTAAAAAGATTTCGAGCTTTCTCAAGCGATAAAGCACTTAAAGCACAATGCTTTCATAATTTATGAAAGTAAACAAAAATAAAGAGATTTTGGATGCTACGCCAAAGGGGATAGTGTCCGGGGAGAGATGATCCGCTAGCGGATAGTGTCCGGGGGGACATTTTCCCCTAGGACACGGAGTGAAAATTACTCCTCTCGGAGTGAAAATAACTCCTCCTGGAGGTGACATGAAAAATGATTGGGTACATTCTGTTTCCGTGCAATCCCTCTAATGCGATCCTTTATTTTACTTTTTCCTTGCCCTAACTTCGTTGTCCCCCATTTTGTTTCTATTTGAATCAATCCGGTATCGTGTACTCGAGACAAATCCGATACCATATGTGTGTAACAGTCCGTGTTTTAAACACAAACCTTTATCTCATTCCCAGCCTCCCAGGAACTAAATCCCATTTTTCCAGTGTGAAAATAGGGCAATCTCATTTCCCATTTTACTCCTTTCCTCTTCTGGAAAAGGCCTCCAGATACTAGGAAGATATCGGCCCTATCCTACGATATTTTGCTCCTTCTAATGCGAAATAATAGTTATTGACAACAAATTAATATGTCAGAATGGATTGACTAGATTTTTAGCCATAAGGAAGGAAATAAATTTTGTTAAAGTGGAAAGTGGAAACACTGCATTGAACAAAAATATAGAAATTTTAAAAAGAGTTAAAGATTTTGACAGCAATATTTCCTTCACAACGCCAAATAATATCAAATTCAAAAGAATAAAACCCATAATTCAGGTTAGTAGAACCTAAAAATATATTTTTTTGTTTAAAACTGCTTTTCAACGCGTAAAAGTAAAGAAACAAGAACTGGAAAAAAAGGCGGGAAATTTGACGGCGAGTCTTTCTCGATCAATAAGCACAACATTGACAGCACTTTGTTTCTCACAGCGCTTTTTAAAGGTTTCTTTTAGCCTATAGAAGTTCCTAATACATATAAACGGCGAATGTTTGCATGCAAAGTTAAAAAACAGACCATTTTTAACCAAGATATATAATGAATAAAGTGAATACTATACAAGTATAAAATATTGATATACAGTTATTCCAATTTTCCTGCGGCGAAATTTGGGTCTGTTTCGTTTTACGATTATTTTTCTTGATATTTACGATCAGTTGAAATAGAAATGGCTAATATAACTCGCGATATATCTAATTATAATATAGTAATATACCGGTCGTGTGTTTTACTTTTTTGTACATTTCATTTGTGCGTAATTTCAATACTGACAATACTCAATAGATTCACGTTTGCCTAATACGTGCAATACCAAATAATAGCCTTGTACTTGTAGTTGAAAGGTACGTACAGTGCGTTTGTTTGCATTTTTCATTCTTGACCAATCAGAATGCGCAAAATTCAAAATATATAAACAAAAGGAGTGGGAAAAGAACACCATGTTCTAAGCCCTCTGTGCCATGCGATATTAAACTTTTCACTTTTGTTAAAATATGTTTATTTGTTGGATACAAATCTTTTTAGATTAACATAAAAGCTCACTCAAACGTTGAAGTAACGTTACTAATAACGTTAATAGTTTCTATCAGTGAAGACATGGTTCCAACGCCGCGATCAATGTCAGATCAATTTTTCACAACGTTGTTTCGACGTTGACGTTGTCAATCAACGTCAGATTGGTGTCCTCTCTAGATGTTGAATTAAAGTTGCCTAATGACGTTGTTCTGACGTCCTCGATCAACGTCAGATCAACATTTTCACAACGTTGTTTTGACGCTGTCAATCGCCAGCTTGCAATGCAATTCTTCTTTTGAGAGTTTTTTTGTAAATTTGGCAACTACCAAACCTTTGCTTTATTACACTCCATGGCGTTTCTTACACTTACATTTTGAAGACTCTTCACTAACTTACATGTCTTAAAAGTAGATGCGTACAGAACGCCATTATTAAAGCGGTGCTGAATTCTCCGATTAAACGAAATTTTCAGCCTGGTTTTCTGAGTGAAAAATTCCACCCTGGAGAAGCGCCCTTTAGAAGCGAACTTCAAATGAGCAAATGTAAAACTACTGACAAATAAAACAATAAAACACATTTTTTCGTATTTCTACGGCACAAATTAATACTTTATCAAACTCATGTACATGTATCACAGATTAAAAAAAAGTTTTCATTATTCATTTGTTTTGCAACTCTACCGTATTCTATATGGTCGCATTTACTTTTAAAGTAACAGAGATGTCTTTAGAGATAAGTTATGCATGTAACGTGAAATAACTTGCATAACAGGTCTTTATATGTCACAAATCATCGCTAAAAGATGGTGTTTATGTTAGACAACACAAATGTTAGTTTATTCTAAACTACGCTTATTATCTAAACTGTTTCATTTTAATGTCGGAACAGCAGCAATTATATACGTATGTTCTGCAGTCCATTTTTACAATATTGGGGTATTTACTTCGGCTGTTAGATTCTTTAGATGCAGACAACGTCTAGCAAGTCGTCGACAATGCCTGAAAGTTCATCAAAGTCCGACTTGTGTGCATCTTCTTTTCTTGAAGCCACACGTCTTATTTGTCGAAAGACTTTGTTAGCTTCTCTTCCAGCTCCAATTGCAATGATTCTTGTGCCTTTTCTTTTTAATTCCTCCGCCTGCCTGTATGCAAGTCTGATATCGTGGGCAAGGCCATCAGTGAAGAGAATTAATATATTTGGTATACCAGGCCGATCAACTCCTGTTCCATTGAATATCTATCGAACGAAAGGAATATAAAAGGCGATTACCTTTAACATAATAAGTATAATACAATCACATATCATACCATACCATAACAGGTAATTGGTGGCGGGGGATAGTCATACATTTAGTTCTGCCCGACGAATTTCTATTCTAGGTGCAACAGCTTACGATAGGAACCATCGGGAAGAACTGTAAATATATATATATATATATATATATATATATATATATATATATATATATATAATAATATATAATATAATATATTATATATATATATATATATAATATATATATATTATATATATATATTTATATATATATATATATATATATATATATGAACCGCTCCCAATTATCATTCTATTTGTGCATTTCTCTAGTAAGTACGAAGTAATTACTTTATATGATCGAGTTCTGTGATTGCTTTAGGTAACCACAGTGTTTCTGACTCGTTCTTTTGAAAATCAGTTTCTATAGTTTATTGTGTTTTACTGTTGCCGTAAACAAATAACAGGGCTTGTTCGTATAGGTACCGACCCCATTTTTCTCAGCTTTGATAAGTGTAAAATTTTCATTCGAAATTAAAATTCAATTGAGCATAAGATATACCGTATCATAATTCCACCATACTTGCATGCACCTACTGTGCACTGATGGATATCAAAGCATGCAGTCTATATTTTTTAGCAATAACAAACCTGTTTATTGACAACCGATAAAGCATGTCCGGTGTCGGTTCTGGTCGAATCTAGAAATTTCATATCCTCAATTGCTTTTGAAACCGCGCTGTTGCTCAGGTATTTATCAAGATTGAACTCAATCCTGCTCTCTACCTTATCACCATATTGTAACACGCCAAAGTGAGCGTTGTTTGGGCCGATTAAGAACTCGTCAGCCAGTTTTTTTAAGAAGTTTTGAACTTTACCAAAATTGATGTAACCAACACTTCTAGACCCATCGATAACGACAAACAGGTCGAGTGATTCTGGCGAACACTGAATAGGCGCTGCAATGGGAATGAAAAATTCTCTATTTAATTTCTGTTACAGTACTACTACTTTACTATATCTTCATGGTGAAAAGCGAAAATAAGTACTGAAATATAAAACATTTTTCTCATTTGCTTATAGGGTATAATATGATGTTTGCATGTCGGTACGCGAGAGAAATGTATATTAGATTTAAGTCTTCTCAGTGGCGTAGCCAGCCTGGCGATTTTGTCCTACTATAGGCCCTGATACACGGTGCAATTTTTCTTGCAACTTGCAATGCAATTCTACTTTTGAGAGATGTAAATTAGTGAAGAGTCCTCAAAATATAAGTGTAAGAAACGCCATGGAGTGAAGTCGCCATGAAGTGAAAACGCCATGGAGTGGAATAAAGCAAAGGTTTGGTAGTTGCCAAATTTACAAAAAACTCTCAAAAGAAGAATTGCATTGCAAATTGCAGGAAACATTGCAATGTGTAGCAGGGCTTTACGCAAATTTCAAATTAATTATTCATCACTTTGGAAATTCATTGTTTTCACACTCAGTCAATGAACACGAAAATATTAGCATAGTGGGACAAATCGTCAGTCCGGCTACGCTACTGAGTCATCTTACCTAACATTAGCGAGTTTAAGATGCACCAAACTACGACGCGGACGTGACATGAAAACTGCTACCAGTGTTTGGAAACCAGTAATAATTTGTTTTATTATACGGCTTTGATTTCGTTTATAAAAAAGAGTCTATAATTTTCATCCCTGTTGGGAAACTGCGTCGTAGATATGATGAATCTTAAACTCACTATCCTGTCGAAAACATGCATTTAACAATTTGAAGAAACTGCAAGGAGCCACTTTAAATAAAGTACAGTACAGACTGTACGACATATACAAAGATGAGGCTACAATTCAAAAATTGACTGAATTCACAACTTCTATCGAATATATATTAGCGCGATCTACTTCTTTAAACATAGGTTAATATTTCGAGTCCCTCGAAACTGACCTGGATGTTTGTCCACACATTGCAGTGATATAACATTTTGGGCGACCTCGTTTAGTTCCTCTTCTACCAAAAGACTAGCCTTATTTAAATTCACGAGGTAAACATCAGAATTTGTGGTTGCTAAACTCTCCAGCAATGCTCTCTCACGAGACTTTCGCGATTCTCTTCCCAGGCCCACGACTACTACTCGGACTCCTAACTGTTTCAGGTTTTCGATGATCTCTTTCGCCTGTGGTTCGTCGTGAAAATTTCCGTCGGAATAAATCATTAGTACGTTTTCTGCCTCTGGACGGTCGCTGTTACTCTTGAAACGGTTTCGTATGGCGTTACCTGAGGCGTTGAAGAGCTAGAATAGAAATTATAGGAAACGTTTTTTTCTGGTTAAACACATCGACCTGTAAAGTACTTCTCTCTCCTGAAGAGTGAAGAGTGGGCTTCTTTTACAAGAATGTGTGTAGTCTTCATATCCGAATGTAAGATACATAAACTAATGATGGAGCTGATTGTATATGCGTTACAATCTTCAAACTTGCTTAGACACATTGCATTTTTTCAGGAAAATATTAAAATATCTTAAAAAAAAATTCCTCCATATTTCGTTTTGATGAATTCTTCATTATCCCCCTCTCCTTAGTTCAAATTTCATAGTACGAACTAGTATCACATTTGAAATACAAGATGCATTGAGTTCGGGGTGCAATTGTTATGCAAGAGGATATGCATCACTGATCAGAAAGGAAGAACTGGATTATCTGTTTCTTGGAATTAAGGAAAAGCAACAATGTATAGTTTAGCATTCTGCAAACAGAAAACTTGAAGTCTCCAGCTAAAGCCAGAGAATCTTCAATACCCTTCGCACTTACATTGTCCTCAATAGCAATTTCCAATCCTTTACCAATATACGATCTATAGCCTTCGTGATAATCCATTTCGTTGATTACACTTTCAATCTCTTTAGAATCCGTAAATTCTCCCAACTTCATCTCGTATTGTGTTCTCCTATGGTCACTCGCCTGTAGAATACCGAGGTGAGTTCTTTCATCCGATACGTCAAGTTTGTTGACAAGTCTGCGAACAAAACGTCTTAGTTTGGGATAGATCCTGAATCCAATACTTCGTGAACTGTCGAGCACCATAAATATATCTTGTTTTTTTGGAGTGCAGTGTTTTGTGGAATCTAAAAGTTCAAAAGGAGTAAATTCACAAGCTAGATATGTGCAAAAAAATTGATTGTAACATATTTGCAGCAGAGAGGTGCGTAGTACGGGATTTACACACGAAGAGAGGCTGGAAGTTTGCCAGACACACCGAACCTGCGAGTAGGTTTAATTTTTATCTCTTGCCATTTCGGGAAAAATGTCCAGAAAGTTACCCATTGTCGGGAATTTTTGGTACATATCAATTAAAAATTTCTTGCTCAGAAAACGTTTTAAACGCACAACATACAACGTAAACAAGAAACTCAGCGAAGCAAATCTAAAGTTAAAATGAGTTAAAGACTAAAAATACGCTTGATACTAATATGACCTGAAACATTGCGAATGGACTTTTCCGAACAATTTTCGGCGGCCATTTTGAAAGTCTCGTACTCACTGGGTCGGACTAGCAGGTGAGCTTGAAAAAAGCTTACTTGCTCGGAACCAATCAGAAAGCCGCAGATCAATGAGGCATGAGATAAGAATACCTTCGGAATACTCGACTCACTAATAGCCTTTGCTCTGATACAAACCCTAACCTTTAGGACAAGCGGTCAACTCGCATAAATTCAGCAAAACGTCGATGCTGCCATTTTTCAAGTTGTCTAGATCAAAGCTGTGGGCATTTGCTCTTGAGGTCGCCAAAGCTCTGTACTGAGGGTTTATTCTTATTGGATTTTTTACTGTGTGAATTGCGACGGTGACAATCTCGATTCCTTGTGAACGTAATTGTTCACTCATTTTAAACGCTTTCTCAGGATCAGCTGGTTGATTGTGTGCGAGCAATATGATGATTCTCTCTTCCTTATTTCTTACAGGCAGTCTTGTAAAATACTGTCAAAAATATTTGAATGGAAGTTAATACTTTTGGTAACAATTCCAAATCTTAATTAAATACACGATCAACGTACTGCATCAAGGTTGAATCAATTCCAGATCGAGTGTACCAGTAATTAGTACTGATTTAAAATAATAGCGAGATTCGAAAGCATAGACGGGGTGACATCGTACTTAGAAATGATTAATGTGATATTTATATTTTTTAAATCACATTTATCATATATGTAAGTTTGTTAAGGTGGCTGGATACAGTTTTCAAAAATTCCATCGTTCATCACTTTGACACGTTTAAACAACGCATTTTTACAATTTAACATTTTTACAGGAATAAATCATAAAAATGCGTTGTTTGAACGTGTCAAAGTGATGAACAGTGGAATTTTTAAAAACTGTATCGAGCCACCTTAACTGCATTTAAAGATAAAAGCAGGCCAGTCGCCAATCAATTTTAGACTAAATAGAACTCATGTCAAAGTACTATATCAGAGTGGCGTTCAAAATTGTAGCGGGTTCTTAATAACTTATCTAGAAGCTGTTCGTACCCTTTTAGCGAATTTCAAAGCATATCCTAAGTAATGTTCTCTTCCTTGTCTGTACGTATAGCTCAGTCTGTTCAGGTTCCTCAAAGCACGTCTTAACGACCATCTTCCCAATGACATCGCATATCTTATGGAATACATGTCACTGTAGTGGATCATACCAACTTCAATGTTGCGAGGATTGGTGTACAGCTTTATTATAATATCTTTAATGAATTTGATTACTTGAGGCAGCTCTCTGTATCCCAGGCCTCGCGAGCTGTCGAGCAAGAATAGCACTTTCCGCGAAACGCTGAAGCATGCTGGGGAAACTAACAAAAATAATGGTATATTAATAATTAAGCCGTATTGAAAGGAATATTTACATTTTGTGTGTATTTTCGTTTCTAAAGGTCAGAAAACACCAGCTGATGCTTCATTTTCGGTACGGTCAGATGAAAGTTGTCGTATTGTGTTGCGACTCTCGTTTATACATTTGACCGCAACAAGGGGGATCTCGTTTTAGACCAATCAGCAAGTTTATTTACATTTTCGGTTACCCAATCAGAATGCATACATTTTGGCTACTTCCGGTAAAAAGGTACATTATTTACCATTTTACATGAAGTCTTTTGACATTCTGATTGGCTTTTGCTAAAAATGTAAAGGAATATGCTGATCAGTTTAAAACAAAATTCCCCTTGTTTTTGACCGCTCTTAACAACACTTCAAACTTATCGATACTCATCAACACTTGTAAGACATATCAACACTTATCAACACTTAGCAACACTTACAACACTTATCAACACTTATCAACTGTCTTATACAGCTACTCTATAGTAAAAGAATCGTAAATTTCAGCGATGAGAGAAATAATGGAAAATCATGATGCACTGAGTGGAGTGCAATTTGGTGTGAAATCAAACGCGTGATTACAATTGATTTCACACCAAAATTGCACAGCACGAAGTGCAATTTCCACTTTATTATATTCATTTTGAAATCAAAAGTAGTATTGACTCTGCACAAAAAACCAAAACGATTTCAAAACGATTTATTGGCTGAAAGAACCGAAAACGGTGTAAAATGTAACCAATTTTCATCTATTTCGTGCCATTGTCCCTTGCAATTTGATTGGTAGTTACACTGAAATACTAAATCTGATTGGTTATTGTGGTTCAGAGCTTCAATCTTATTGGCTTATAAATGATGTGATTAATGCTCAAAAATAGTGAGATTTGGGAATTAATCACACTATTTTTAACCAATCAGATTGCAAGAAACACCATTGATTTCAAATTGAATATAATAATATTAACATCGTACTAGTGTGAAAATCAAGGCATTATCAAACAACGGTACATCATTTTAGTCATTGCCCTATAGCCGGGGGGTGTGTGTTCATTATCACATGACCCCCTAGTTATGCTATTGCACACAATATATGTACCGCGGGTAAATTTATCCATTCTAACCTGTTTTTTCCACGACTTTACATCGGACATCCAGCAAAGCCTGCGAGACAGTGCTTGCTCGCCTGAAATCCATTGGGTAAATTTCTCGAGCACTGGATGCGATATCACGAATGGCATTAAAGTAATCGATCTTTCGATCTTTGTATGCGACATCAAGCACGGCAACCCTAACACCTTTATCTTTAAGAAGCTTGACTTGTTGTTGTATGGCATATCTGTCTTTTATAACACCGCGTGTGGCAATAAATACGAGGTCGGTAGCTTTCGCACGGTGCCCGCCTGTCGATGTATTGAAAACCTGAAAAGATGTGCACAATGTATCTGAGAAAATAAAAACTCGAAAATTACCATAAAGTCAAGCACTTTTCCGAAAAGCACACGCTTTAATTTCGTCGTCAGAAATTCAAGACATTGGTTATCCGACACGTCTGGACTTCGCGATCAAAGCAGACTGCCTTATCATAATAGAAATAATTTATATACAGCATTTGCATGTCATTTAAAGAAATGAGAAGAACATTAAAATGATTGGTATTTCAATAGCGCTGAAAGAACTACAATAGCGCTGATTGAAAATCAATTGTATTAGTGCGGAAGTTCAACAACAACGCCTTATTATACAGGGTGTCCCAAAAAAACCGAAAACTATTGAAATCACCCATAACAATGTAATTGTTAGAGTTTGAATGCCTAAGCACTCTGTTGGGACCCACAAGTGAATAAATGTTTGCCATAAACATTTTTATGCATGATGCAATAAAAATTGTTCGTACGCGAAAATGATATTTATTAACAATATTTAAATGTGCATCTCAATCACCATGACCTTCGACATGTCCCCTTTCTGTAGCAACACAAAGCATTTAGCATTTTACTGAGTTGCATTAAATCCCCACGGGCTAAAATTCGTGCACACGGCATTCAAATTTTAACAATGAGTGATTTCAATAGTTTTCGTTTTTTTGGGACACCATGTATTCTCCATAAACCTGGACAATAACATAGATAATGAGTTGTATTGTACTTCCATCTAGTCTCCAAACCATGTATATTCTAATAACTGTGGTCTGCATGCATGCATAAGTCTGCCCCATTCTGTACATTTCGCAATGGTTAGGCAGTGCACATTCCGTTCAGCAGCTGCTATCAATTTTATACATATTAGAACGCAGATGAGAGAACTTTGTGTAAATGAGTATTTCTTTACGCTAAATGTCGTTTGATTTATTGCTATTGTTGTTTCGAAAATGTTAATGATGAATAAGTCAACGCAATTGTTCTTCGTTTCGTTCTATTGATATTCACTTTACGGAATATATAATAAGGCGTTATTGTTGAACTTTTGCACTACTACAATTGATTTTCAATCAGCGCTATTGTATAGTTCTTTCAGCGCTATTGAAGTACAAATCATTTTAATGTTCTTCTCATTTCTTTAAATGACATGCAAATGCTGTAATACCCCATTAATTTTAGATCGTTTAATTGTTTGATGACGATCACGTGATATTGAATGGAAAGACCCATTTCCCAAGAGTGCAATGGAATGCGTTCCATTGCATTCTCCAGAATCCAATTGTACTACTATACATTTTGTTTCATTGCCTTCTTTATGCTTTGAGTAAATACCATTCGTCGAAATGCTTCTCGCAACCGTGGTCGTAATTTATTTAAATTTCTCAACTTATTGAAGATTCGGATGCTGAAAATACGAAAAAGACTGTGGTTGTGTATTTAAATTTGATTCATAGAGTACGTTCATTATCCAATAAATTCTTGTTGAGAAGTGACAGTCTATTTTGGTATTACATAAAGCAAATAATGAATATTTTCACTTGTGCAATGATAAAAATATTTTCACTTGGTGAAAGAGGAAATGTTCCATTCAACTTGGCTATCGCCTCGCCTCATTTCATCTTTAACATAATGAAAATATTCTTACCACTGGACATTCATTATTTGTGTAATAACGCAGGAGAAAAATTTTGAACTTAAAGCATAGGCAGCTCGGCCAATGCGGGCACCGTATATACTATCTTATGTGTATAGCAACTGCTATGTCTAATACATATTGCAGTCGCCGAATTCGATTTAAAACCGGTTGAAACACCGCACTGTATGACAATTTTTTTATGATATTGCTGCGAAATTTATTTGCGCAGCGTTAGTTTAGTATAAATATTTCCAATTTTCCAATACACTTGTAAATTTGCAGATTGTTGGCTCAAATGCCTTGGATTTCTGATGCCATATTTCCATGATTTAAAGTTTTTATACACAATTTGGGTTTGTTTCTAATGAAAACTACTCAATAATCAATTTGTTTACACTCATGCGAATTCAGGAAATATCTATCAATTCTGAGTACACCCATACCTGTTTGTTAACCATACGCAAAGCTCTCGCAACATCGGCTGTACGGGACCATCTTTTTGTTTGTCTTATTCTCAAAAATCTTCTAGAAATGACCTGCTCAAACCTTAGTTTTCCCATTTCAACGGCAATATGCCCTCCGTTGCTTCCAAACGTCATTAGCCCTACGTCTGTTTGAGTTGCTGCTATGTTGAGCTTCTTGACGACTTTAGTGAAGAATTTCAAAGCTTTTGGAAAGAAGCCATTCATATTTCTTGTTGTATCAATCATAAAAAGTACGTCTTGGGAGCCTTGTTGGCACGATGGATCTGCTTCCTCTGTTTCGCGTTTATCTAGAATATTTTTTGTATAAATAATTAAAAAATATAAAAAATACCAAATGCAATCCTAAATACTCCGTTCTATTTTGAAGTTGCTCGGATAGTTCAGTGTTAGCAATTTAAGTTAGTTCGGAAAAAAAAAGTTAAAACTTCCAGCCAAACATTTATCTTTTTTTTAACCATCTTTTTTGTAAACGTTTAAATTTTTAATTTTTTGCTGCGATTTTGTTGTTTTACCTTTCTGAGTTTCATCTTTCTCCTCCTCGCAATTCACTTTTCTACAGGTAATTGCAGTAAGATCACCAACTATGTGTTTCAACTTGACAGAGTCAATGTAATTCACATCACTAGGATGGGACGCTAACGTTTCGTAGAAATCTAGCTGAAGTCTTCCTAATCCAACAATGATCACATGGACTCCTTTCTCTTTTAAACTTTTTACTTTGTTAATAATGTTCTCGCTTTGCCTAACAGCGTCGTTTAGAAATAGTAGTAGATAGTCCTCCGCACTGATCCGATCGCCATTTTTACCATTAAAAATCTGTGTTGAAATGAGAATTTTAAGCACACTGTTAATTTTGAAGTGTTGAAATAGCACCACCGTGGGTGCCAATCCTTCCTTATCCAACAATGATCTTTCATCTGATGTATTTGTTTTCGCAATTCCTAACTAGTACCCCCTCCTGATTGAACATAATCGCAAAATTACATGCAACCGCATCGCTAAAAATTGCGAAGAACAGCCACACGTTTGGCTGAAAATCAACTAAAATACGTCGTCTGGAGCCGGTTGTATCAAGCCCGTTTAGCTTAAACGGTGGATAAGTCAAAATTAAATAACACTTTTACATCTCTCTTGAATGAGTCAACTTGAATATTATGCACTGAATATGTAGTTGTAAACAGTATCTTTGTATTAAGGTTGAAAACATTTAGTTTGCTTGTTGAATAAAACGATAGACTTGCTTTCTATTTTGAACTTATCCACCGTTTAAGCTAAACGGGCTTGATACAACCGGCCCCTGAATGATACCAAAACATACAGCCAGCCCGAAAGGCGCCCGAAGGAGATTTTCGCCCGACCGAGTGTTTGCGCAAATGCCCACATAAGGCAAAATATGTACTTGTAGCGTATGTCATTTAGTACACAAATAGAGCAGAGTTTGATAAACAAAATGGTGGGCGAACCGTCACTTTTGGCTGAAAAGAAACGAAGATACAACGCTACCAAGATAAAGCATTGCTTCATACTTTCCACAATGCATTTTTGAGATTGAGTGAGACGTTGTTTGTTGAAATATTGCGATAACTCAACTAAAACGCGATGGAAATTTACGAAATCAACACAAAAGTAAGATTATGATATTTTAATACTATTCAGTTCTAGAATTTTCATGTCCCAAGTATTCGTTTTGTCCAAGTTTTTAAATTTTGAATTCACCCGTCCTCGGGGACAGATATTACAGGGCGGTTAATATAAAGAGATAAAAAATTAAGATGCTAAATATAGATCCTTTCCTATCAAATGTCTATAAATATCTACTATCGCTTACTGAAGAGGGGGTGGGGGTGTTCCAAATGCAATTTCCCGCTTGGAGTTTTCACAAAATCTCATTGATCCGTTATAACAAAATTTATTTGTCATGTGATAAAAAACGTTCTAAAAGTTTGGTTAAAACTTTGTTCCTACCTTTTCATCAACAATACTTAAGGCCTTTTCTAAATCTGATCTTCTTCCTTTTGAATGGAAAACATTCTGTAACGATTCGTTGATTTGATAATATTTGGTATATTGATCTAAGTCAAACTCAATTCTGGTATTCAGCTCGTCACTGTACTGGAGCATAGCAACATGAATAAGATTAGGAGTGATGTCCAATTGGGCACAGATCTGTGCAACAAGCGACTTTGCCTTGTTGAATATGTAAGTGTCCACTTGTGTCGATCCATCCAACGCAAACAAAATATCCTTTTTTTCTTGAAAGCATTTTTGTTTTACTACAAATATAATAATAACACTTTAGCATTATTTCTAACATAATCTGACATTTGTATTGATTGGGGTGAAGATTATGGTAGGGAAAATAGATGTGTGAGTCATTAAAATCACGTCTTTTAACTATCCATGGCTGAATAGAAGGTGAATTTTATTAATACATTTCAATTTATTATAACCCGCGTTCCACGTTATCAAAATCTATCTGAATATGATCGCTACTATTTGTCCTAAACTATGTTAAGACCTGATTGCACGGGTGAAATTTTTCCGCGAATTGCGAAATATTTCACCGGCTTCTTTGAATTGTGAGCAATGAAGTAGAAATCGTGTCTTTGAGTGCCCGCAATTCAAAAGAAATATTTCGCACTTTACCGAGGAAAAGGGCTCGTGGAGTTAGGCCTTTATGCATGTTTTTTCATACTTACATTTTTCTTTACCTGGAGGCGCAGGTATCTTTTTTAACGTGCAGACTTCTCTTGCTACATCATCCACCAAAGATTTTAATTTTCGATGCTCGGCTTTGAAGCCCTGATTAAAGCCACTTGCGATGGTTCTTACTATGTAACGAAATCTTTGTATGCGGTGATTGCTTGTTCCAATGGCAACACTCACAATCCTCACGTCCTTATCGTTGAGGTCTTTGACGACATTTTGCAACAAATTATTATCGACTGGTTTTCCGTCGGTAATCAAAAGTATGACCTTGTCAACTCCACGGCGGGATTGGCTATTACCACCAAAAAACTAGAAGGAGATACATTAATTATGTTAATATTATTGAGATTAATTTTAATATTAAAAACATTCATGTTTAGTATAATTACAAATTTAATTATTATGGCCTCTGATTGGTCAGCGGCTCGGATTATTACGCCGTAATAACCTAGGCGGATTATTCAAAATGGCGATAAGATTTTTATGTCGAAGTTAAAAAATATAGGGGCAGAATCATTTCGAGGTAAGAAAACAGCGTGGTAAACTGCTTAACTTTATTGAATTGTGCGGAAACATTGTTTTATTCCACCTCGTACGTCAGGTCCCCCCCGTAGGTACGAGTTGTGTTTCGCTGTAATAGAGGGGAGATATTTGTTTACGTTTGTCGAACATGTGTCTTGTGGTTTCAACGACAGATTCGTTTTTTCTAAAAATTACCTTTTTATTTATTCTAAAACAAGACGAGAAGAAGTTGAGCTTTATATTCAGTGATATTCACTACGCCTTCGGCGAATAACTGTTAGTATACCGTATGGTTTATTCTTTCCTTATACATCGTTAGGGATGATAAACTAAAACAAAGCCAGTGAAATCTAATGTGACTGGTTCTGACTCCATGCATTGATCGTTTAAGTCCTGGGATGGAACGTTGTCTGTGGAGATACCACTTGCATTTTGTTTTGCAGAGCCTTTGGTCCGTAAGGCCGGACGGTTATCAGTGCAAATCCTCATTTCAATCGACATTTGATTGAAATGACATCATCATCCGGTCAGTACGCCCGGACCATTATCAGTGAAAATCGATGGTCGATTGATGATAATGATTTGCACCGAAAGCTCTGCGAAACTAAATTAACGTGGTGTTTGCTGAAGCAAACGTACAAAATACGATAACTTCACTTTTTTGGAGAAAACCAATAAGAAAAATTGCATTGTGTAACCGCGTCTTTAAAATTGTTCGCCACTGAACTTTTGCATTTGCCTTTTAAACAAAATGAGCCTAAACTTGATCACACAAATACTTACATACACACTAGAAATATATTTCACGCATATATAACATGACAACAGTGCCGAATCTTCAATGGCAACTGAGTGGTAGTGAACTAAGTAAAAACTACTTCACTCTCTACATACATATGCATGCATGCGGGGGGTAAATACTTAAATACTATACGAAAAAGTATCTTTTTGTCGCTGATTCTCGCACTTTCGGATTGGTTATGAGAAACAAGGAGTAATTGAAATAACTTGAACTAATCGGCAATTTTTTTTTCATTTTCAGCCTAAACAAATTAGAATGCATGATTTTTTTTATTACCACATGTAAATTGGCAAATAATGCACCTTTTTACCAAAAGTGGTCGATATTTATGCATTCTGATTAGGTTACTGAAAATGTAAACAAATTTGCTGATTGCTTTAAAATGAAATTCCTGCATGTTGTTGTGCCGCATTCATATAGATTATTCGCACGAAACGAAAATTTGAAAAGTGGGAAATACCTGTTCGTAGCCTAAATGCATTGCCAAACCAGTCTTGGTTTGCAAACCTTGTTGATACACAATGTTGGACACATTCTTTAACACATCTTCCTGCCTCCCATGCCTTCCTATTTCCATCTCGACTGAAGTTCTCCGGTCGTCGCTGAATTGAATGATGCCAAGTTGCGTTGCTTGAGGGCCAAATTTCATTTTCGATAATACTGACAGGACGAAATCTCTTTGAATATTGAAATGTTCGTAACCGAGTGAGATAGTGCCGTCCATTATCACCACTAGATCCATTTTACGAGATGCACAATCATTTGTCACATCTGCGCGGTAAACTAAAAGAGTAGAAAACGCATTAAAAAAAAAACACTTCTCAAAATGACTGAATTTGCATGATCATTTCTTAGATTTTTAAAATCTCTCCCCCGTATCGTTTTGAACAACTTTGAACTTTTTTTTAGTCTTATACGAGGACATTAAAGATATTTGCCGACACCTTTCACGAGAACCTTAAATCATATATAAAAAATATGCATTTTGATGATCCCCGACGTCGTGTTGGCCGTAAATTGTCAGCTTAGATCACGGAATAAGTTTTTTTTTTACTTTTTAAGAAGATGGCGTCAATCGCAAACCACCTATTCAGAAAGAACGTTCTCGTTCACTAGCATTAACAAAATTAAATGTCCCACTCAATGAGTGTGAGTGTAAGCTTTTGGAATACAGGCGTATGTCTGTGCACGCTATAGGCTGCGAATCCTCTGTGATAAATTCTGGGAAGAAGCCGAAAAAGGTTGAGTGTCGTAATAAGTGTCTGTTATCTTTCGTCAAAACGTAAAAACAGACACTAATTAGGTTTAGGCGATATTGACCAGATAAACTGATGTTGTACGTCCTCACGAACACCAACTTCACATTATTTAAGCATTCATTTTTGCAATCTGCGAATGTTATGGTTACGCGTTTTTCGGAAATGTTAAAATAAAAAAATAGTAAAAATAATCACAACGTTAGTAGATGCATGTTGTTGCCAGATGGCCTAAGTTCTTTATTGCTCCTACTTAGGAAGAGTTCTAATCCACAAAAGAATGTACATCTTCACTGCCGACAAAAATTTGTCTAATCGTAAAATTATGAACCACGCGAATGGAACGGTAAAGAGGATTAACAGGAAAATCCACTTTCACGATTTGCAATGAATAAAGGCTCAAGTCATGAGAGCAAAGGGATTTGTAACCTCCTTACTACTGCGAAGACAATCGATTTCAGTGGCGTAGCCAGCATTGATAATTGGGGGGGGGGGGCATATGCATATATTCATGATAATAGATTTCAAAAGAAATTAATCCTGCGAATCACGAATATATGAATGTGGGCCCCCCAGTTATCGTTTTGGCTACGCCACTGATCGATTTGTAAATGAATGAATAATTAGAATGAATTTGCTAGCATATTTGGGATTGAAGCGTCTTGTGGAAGGTTCACTGCCACACCCAGTGAACTCTAAGAACGCTTTCTTGCGCCCAATATGGTCAAACCGGTCGTTTTGTTGGATTGAAATAAAGTATTTTCTTAATAATATAGTCGTGAAACTGCGTTTTCCTTGCAAGGCAGACGTAAATAACGTAAAGTACTAGTAATCTGTCAGTACTGAATTTCAACAGAACTGGTCTGGCCGTTTTTACCGTATAAAGGAAAGCGCCCTATGTGAACTGGAACCGACGGTGGCGCCTACGAAAAAAATAGAGAGGGGCTGGTACTGGTGCAAAATTCTGTTCTAATTGACAACAAAAATAGCCACCAATTTATCGCTCCAGTTCACACTGGCGCCCAATTTGGTATAAAATTGGTTTCAAATATGGCGGCCAAATAACTCTATGAAATAACCGTCAGTCATCGTTCCAGTCCACCGGCAACGCCACTGCCCTTAGTTGGTTTGATTACCCACCATTTAGGAAACATCACTTGACCGCAAGAAAGCAACACGCAAGCATTTGTAAATGTGGTCTTGCGCCATTACATGACGATTTCTTCGCAAAATTTCAAGCTATTTTGATTATTTTACTTGGAGCTTTCTTAGGAGGCAAAAAGGACACGCTAATATTAAGTCTAACTGTAGTGTTTATCACCTTTGCAGTTGCCATATCAACCAAACAATGACCTCAAAAAGGGCCATAAAAGGTGGATAATCACGGATTTATCACAGTTTTGTCGCTCTTCAAAAACTTTAAAGGTTGAAATCAGTGCAAATATTGAGAAATATTAGTATATCGAGTACTGGAGTGCCTCGAAAAATCTTCTCACAAAATTAAACTTAAAGATTTTTGCGTATATTACGATTATATTCTAGAGTTTGCAAGTGTTTTTTTAAGGTCATCAGATATAAATAAGAGGATATAGTAAACATTACCACCAGTGGCGATTTTGCTCTGCTATGCAAATTTCAAATTATAGTTATTCGTTCATTGTTTCACAGTCAATAAACACCAAGATATCAGCATAGCATGATTAATTGTCGGGTTGGCTACGGTACGGATTACTACCATGCCTGTAGGCTGGGTATTGTAACTTCATTTCGAAAAAAAATAATCGCCGCAAAGCGCAGGTTGGCTTTTAGATTTTCCACGTTCCAGGGAATGGAAACAATCGGGTCAGTGAGTTGAAAAAATTGTTATTTTATATTTTGATTTGAAAAATATAATTTAAACTCGTTTACTCATACCGTTCCGAAAATAACTCAAATTTGCTAGAAAATAATGGAATATAAGTTTTGACGAGTTAATAGGACTTGTACGTCATTTGCTGCCATCATAAAGCATTCCAAAAACAGTTATCAAATGTTTATTTACAGTTTACTCTTTAATGCATACCAGCTGTCTTTATAGTACTTGACTAATCTTTAGTATAAATATTTACGAACATTTTAGCATATAAATATCCCTCTCCCCCAAAATATGCTGCGATAACCCATAGAAATATGCACTAAAATGAAATACTTAAAACTATCACGGTAATAAACACGCATAATAACTGATTTTACCGATCAAGTTTATTTCGCATTCACGTTTATTCAAGTATTTTGGACAAGATTAATAAAACCACAGATGCCAATTGGATAATAATTGCTTAATATACATTTTATTTGCTACGCGGGAAATCAGTTCCTGTGACAACAAGAGTTGAATGGCCACTAAATTGAATAATGATTTCATCTGACATTCAATCTTATCTTTCAGAACATATGGGAACACCTGGTAATGATAGAATTTCGCACCGGTTAAGAGAAGGAAATAGGTAAAGCCTATTCAGCAAATTGTGCAGCTCTGTTTTATTGATACGCTAGAGATGGTTTTACTATAAGCTTAGCATTTTAAGATTTAGTATATTCATTTTGGTCTCCGAATTTCAAAATCTTCAAATCAAACGTGAATATAAGCGACTCGCACAGATTTTAGCCCTTTAGACAGAGTCCATTAACGCGTATTTCTTACGCACGTACACGCACGAAAAATTTTTATTGCTATAATTTTTTATTATAACTTTGGGGTTAGCAAATGCGGAAAACGTAGTTCTTTCGATTTTTCCTCTTAGTTTTTTGAAAGATAACATATATTAGGATTTAGACTCTTACGTGTGCATACGTATGTATGAAAGTAGACACAGACCTCAAAATAAGCAAACGTGCATGTCTGCATGTGGGTGATAAAAAAAAACTGGGCAATCATAACGAAATCACATTCCCATGCAGCTTTGTCATTTATTGCGAAAATTTCATTCAAAATCCATATTAAAAAACATTTGCTCGCCGGTGACAAATCTAATGGAAATTAGGGGCACTGATACTTGTAGATAATAGCTACTCCCTGTTTTCGCAACTGAAGTCTGTTTTCCACTAAGCGGTATTTTGCTTGCACATTAAGCCTGTTTTCCTGTAGATGGAATTTTGCCCGTAGAGCGTAATTCTTCTTTATTTTTCTCACACTAGTTTTGCATGAGAGCGCGAAACAAAAAATTCCACTCCGCGCACAAAATTCCGCTTGGTGGAAAGACACAAGAAAGTTCACCTCGGTTTACGATGGCCGACTAAACCTTTCTCTTCGAGACCATAAAGGGCAAACACGCATTTTGAAAAAATCACAAAAAGTGTGACCGCGATGATAACCGCGGACAAATTACTCTTGCAAACAAATTAATCGTTAATCGTTGATGTTTACTCCAAATCTTTATCTCTCTTATCACAGTATCGTGTCCACACAGTGCACTACTTTTGCGTTGGCAATGCTCGGATTTCGGTATCTCGCAGTTGTTACCTATAACAACTAATCAGCGGCTCATTCTCTAGGTGTTTCTAGCTATGTGTTATGCTTTATCGAGATGCGGGTGTTTCGCGATTGCAAGGTCAAGTCACAAGTGGCCTTGTTTTAGATAATTACTGCGCCAATAATTGAAATATTGGAGGATGTGCAGAGAGCTTACGCAGAGAGCTTTATTAGATAAGGACGCAGTCCCAAAAAAGCTTTGTATTGTATAATTGGTTAGAGACGTCGATAAAAACAGCGCCTTTTTATTGTTTTTCACATATATCTATTACATCAAGTCATTTTTGTTAGATTTCATTCGAAGATTTTTGCGTGGCCGATTTAAATGCGCTTTGGGTTCCAAATTGCGCTTTGCGGACACAAATGATGACAGATCAATAGATGGCAATGTCAAACCACATTGCATGGGATAAAAAAGCGCGAGTCGCGGGAGTCTGAGGCAGGGCTTTTGATTTGAATTGCGAGAATAGTCATGAGAGTATATTCATTCGGCATGAAAATTTATGCCTGCCAATTCGATGTCCGTTTCATCATATAGCTATAAGTTATACTCTTGATGTTTATAGTGCTATAAAATTTAGCCACATCACTCCAGGACTGTAACATGAGGACTATATTATCAATTTTAGCGCAGTTGTCTGTTGTTTCTCAAAGCATATCGGTATGCAATAGAAATTCACTGCATGGTAGACAACAACTACAACATCAAATTATTTAATGAACGAAGTGTGTTGTTTTATGGATATATGATTTACGTCTTTCGGATCATTCCTACATGAGCCATTAGGTATCTGTAGCATGAAGTATAGTTTATTTTAACCACTATACAAGCAGCATACGTTTTCTGTTAATGCACTCCTTGATTGTGTAGAAATCCTGAATAGCTATTCGTAAGCCCAAATCACCACAATCGTAAAATGTAGACGGTGAAATGCAGATTTAGGGAACTATTACTATACTTTAAGTGGTCGAAACGGAAAACGCCCAGACGGATTATTTCAATCATTATATCAATCTTTGTAGCTGTCTTTCACCACCGTGTTTTCTTACAATCTATTTCGATACTTAATGAGTATGACGTCACAATCATCTCCCAACCACTCCACGGCGGCTTTTTTATCTGGAGCTTAATCTTGAGTAATTTACTCAAAGTCCTATCACTGGCTGCACAAGAACTATAAGAGTAATGCCATTATCATCACTAACATACTTTCTGCAACTAAGTCGACGCTTAGGGAGACAAAACTCACTATACGAATAGCATGTCACTTAAATGAGTATTGCTGTTTATATTAATATACATATAAGGTTAGTGTTCGTATCTCACGTGACTATACATTTTCAGATATTCGATTGCAATCTTTTTTTCTTAACATTATTCACAAATTTATCCCTGGTACGACTACTAACCTTAATGTGACGTATATATCTGTTTTGACATTAATTCGGCTTGATATAAATGTAAGCATGTTTATATAGACAATCTTAGATACACATTCCTACATACCAAGATAATGACTAAGGCTATTAGAGCAGAAGTTAGGCTTTTAGAGTAGAAACGTCGAGAATTGTATGTTCATTTCCCTCATTTGAATGTCATTAGTACTACTATACATACTAGCTGGGTCTGTGTAATGACGCACGTATGAAATGTGATCGATTTATTGGAAATTTCACCCTATGTCAACACTCGTGCATGATTAATTGTGTGAAGACATTCTGACTGAAACCAACCGGGACACCAGGGAAGGCCTTCTTCATAGGGAAAGAAATGGACCCCGAGAAATGTTTGCTTCGCTATTTGCTGGGTTTTCTAACAACCAGAGAAACGATCTGGGTGAAATCAGTTTTTTGAACGGATATTGTTTACTTCCATTAGTTCCTAATCGTTTTAATCTTCAGTCGGCGAAGCTTGCTGATAACAATAATTCAACTTCAGCAATAAATTTTCAGCCGAGATATTGAAAGTATCGGAAACTCAGTATTCCATGACATTCCAGATCCTGCGATCAATTCCCACAGACGTCATTGAACCAATATGTACTACAATGAGACATATTTATTCTCAAAAAGCAATTACCCTAACTCCCTAAGATTTTTTTAATTAGCGCTAACATGCCATGGCTTATTTGGACTCGTTCACTAAGAAAGTATTGTCTCATAATAACTATATAACTAAATAACTATAAAGATACTTGTTCTAAAAGCACTTTTTTACTTTTAGGACATCAACTCCTGCACACGCACTGAATCAGACGTTTAAAGAGAACCTTCACTCTTGAGTCTTGATGCAGTTCAATTTATTTATCAAGGTTTATTTCCAATTTCCAAGTATATTCAATTTATTTAACCCCGTCGAACTTTTTATGTGCCGACTCGAATGCAAATTAACTTAAACAAACGCATTATAGCTCATTAACATTAGTTTCGGCACATGAAAAGTTCAATGTCTGAAACAGGTCTGGAAACTTTTGCACATAACCTTGACAGTGTAGGTGATTGACAGGAGGGTAGTAAGAAGGGAGTGGTGCATATTCAAAAAGCTATTGTTCCTACACAGTATATGTAAATATATGAATATATGAATGAGCAACCCCGCAAGTCTAACTACGGCCTGCTGATTGACCCTGTGAATTGACTGGGTCACAAGACTGACAATAATGCTAGTTGGTTAACAAGCTAGGGCTGGATACTACATGCAAAATTCAACGTGTGCTCTATTTTAATATGAATGGTGATCTCTTGAACAGATTTAACACATTTTCACTAAAATAAGCAACACGTGCTCATGTGTTCAACGTGCTAAACTAATTTCAATAAAGCTTCCATTTACCGTCATGCATACAATAATATTTATTACATTTTTAATATTAATTAAGCTGAAATTGTGAGTTTTTGTGACACATTCCAGTATATAACACGTGCTAAGAATATGTCAGCTCATTTCCAAGAATTAATTTTAATTATCTTTTAATTTTGGTTTTCTACTAAATTTTGCTAATATAGTACATTTCATTGTCACGCCTTTGGCGAAAAAAGTAGTTGTCAATCTAACATTAAGTGATTAAAGCAAAAAAACTTATTAGGAACCCCATTTAGATCTGCGAACTGAAATCGTGAACTACAATCAACGTAAATATTTTAGTTTAAGCAGGAATATATAAAGAGGTATATATATAGTGTAGTTTGTTTGCAGAACGCCCGGGAGAACATTGACACTGTTCTTTCATTGTAAAAGTGCTTGGCATGCTTAGTACTCCATCAGAAATTAAACCCACACTTTTGCTATAGAAATATAGACTTAAATGCTTATTCCTTAAGCCTGTTTTCCACGTTCATCGTATTGTAGCGAAATGCGGACATGTGCTGTATCAATTAGTTCTTATTCCCCAGTAAATAATATATTATTCGCTTCGATTCGGTTGACTGCATGAAATTGGTAAACATTTGACGATTTCAGTAGCTACAACAATCGCCTCCGCACATAACATGGGCGCTCGTATTTTATTTATTATCACCTAAAGATTCAAATTCGCTTTCTAACAAAATCGGTGGAAACTAGAATAGTCCGTTTGCGGTTAAACAGTGCGATTTTGTATAATCTTTTTGTCGATGTGTAATATAGATTATAGCCCATAGCAATAATACCTTCAGTGAAAAAAAATGTGGTTAGTCTAACTGGGATTATATACCAAATCTGTCATGACAAATTAAGCGTCAATGGAATTCACTCAATGGTTAAAAAGTTCGACCGGTTTATCTAGCTATATTAGTATATAATGAAAATATTCTGAAACGATTTTGAAAATATTCTACGAAAGGGCTACAATTCTATCTAGTTTAGTGTTAATATCCGGATTGTCACCATATATTTTTGGAATAATTCCATCATGTTTATTTTTGAAGAAAACCTAAGTAATCTCAATGTGTTCTCGAACATATGGTTGGTTACATTTTGTTTATTTACTTTCATTTGATTCTTAGATATACCTTCAGACTCAAATGACATTCAAGTCAAAATTAACTATAATTTGTGGATAAAAAAAATTTCAGTAAAAATTTTTAATCACGCTTTTTCAGCTTTAAATTGTAACCGGGGACAGCCGGTCTAATTTGATAAGTGATTCATTCTAGAAGGTTTTGCAGGTATTTTTTTCATTGAGTAGTTGGCTCAGGTCCACTATACAATTCGGTGATGCATGAGACAGAACATCTCATGCTATAATTATGTCCTAAAAAACAGCAAGCAATTTAAATTTTTTATCACCAATCCTATGATTAGACTAAGTTTATGTGTTTATGTTTCATTGTTGTATCTTGGATACAGAACAGTGCGACGACAGCTATAGATGTCATTTGAGTTCAAAGCAAACAAACAGTTTTTGATGTGTATGGCCAAAATATTTGCAATCTCACGTTAAAAAGTGTTCCAACCTAACTTACTGACGACGAATGCCTCTTTGATCTAGATATCAGCCATATCAGGACATTTTTAATTGTATACTTTAGGCAATTTCTCAACATGGCCACGTTTGACGAGAAGTTATTTGAAGACACTATCAGCGCATGGTTATTTTGGAACGTATCCAATTTTACACAAAGAATTCCGATTAAAATCACGGAGGTGAAGTAAGTGGGTAACTTAAGTATGACTTAAGTAAGGGTATACAAACCAAGTTAAAGGTTGTAGCCTATATAATTATGTAAAGATCAGATTTAGGTCCAAAATATAAATATGCGGAAAAACAACTTAAAGTCATTAATAAATTAATCAATTCTCGTTGCACGCAAACTTCCCACCATTCTCGTTTTTTTTTTCGGAGAATCAATAATTTTAGTATCTTAAACTTTAGGGCACTCCCAATAACTACATTTTTTCTCGGAGTATTCCAGATGGTTGACCCTGCGATTTCATGTACATGTTACATGCAATTATTGTTATTGTATTGAGACATTTTCAAATCTGAATAAGCGAATTCATTTTCTTACCCTAAAACTGTATTGATGTAAACTCATTTGTGTAATAATGATATGCATATTATATGATTAACATTTACTGATATGGCTTTAAAAAAACAAATATCATATGCAGATATAAACAGCTCAACTGCATGCACTCCAAATAATTTTTTACTATATTTGGGCATTTTCTTTTATTTGGGCGTGTTTATCCAACATAATTGGTCTTCTTGAAACCACCAGCGTTGTTTTCTAATGCCAATTGAAGATTAGTAAGGTACTCAAAAATAGGTTTTTATGAAAACAACTATTTAATTAAGAACACGATAAAGTCCGCGATTAATTCTATGGTCTATTTCACAAATCAAACTTCAAATCAGTTGAAATATACAAGAATAAAAAATCGATATATTCTCCTAAATTTCTAATATATTTCTCCTAAAGACATATAAAACGATTGTCTTCGGAGGAAGTTTGCCGCTGTGATTGCGCCAGATTAATAAAACACAGAATACGTTTCAGAGACAACAGATGTTCGTCTTATTCGACATTGATTTTTGTATCGGCCTCGGTATCGGCACCTATTTACACAGATATAAATAAAAAAGGACCCTCAGACCCAAAATGTAGACAAAAACAAGACAACAATGACTTCATAATAATAATTTCAATCCCATTGCGAAATCAACAGGCATCGGGTTTGCAGGTGTTTAATAACCGTCTGATTATGTTTTGTCTTGTATTTTTTTATACTCGGCCGGTAGTGGTTTTTGATTACACAAAATGAATACTAATAGGCCTAGCAAAATTTAAAAAATGTTCAAATTAACCATGATTTCCTTGGCAAACATGTTTGTCAAAGTGCCAAAGTATTTGAGAGCTACAACAGAATATTTTAATATATCTGGTATACCGTGTTCACCAAATCAACAGTGTTGCACGCGAGTTATAAAACGTTTGCGAAAGTATTAAAATATCCTTTGACTCAAAACATTAAGACGCAACACGATTCGAAGGCACAAGTCGCCATCTTCGCACGGTCCAATTTAAATCCTTTTCGTAAAACCTAACCACGCTAAACCTATAATGAGACGCTTAACTGAGATCTTCAAATGCTAACGAGAACTTCAAAGAGTAACGGAAATAACACAACTGTTGGTGGTCTCGCCATCACTATATAGTAAGTTGAAATATCTATTTTCAAAAGATAAAAACTGACTAACCATTTTGTTATTGTAAGCCTTATGTGACTTCGAAATGTGTGGTGAAAGTGTTCGTTAAACAGCAGACATTCAATATTAGTATGTCTAAGAGTATCAAAACTACTTAATATTTAAGCAACATTAATAAAAAATTACAGTAAAAATTCTGGGCGATCACCAAAGTGCGTAAAATACGTTTCTATATCATGCCATGCACTTCTACACCAGTTTCATATTTAGAAAACTAACAAATGAATGATACCAATAATTATTTAAAGCCAATTAAGATGGGGGTATATATTTGTATATTCCTTGTGGTAATTTGCGAGTTAGGCCTAAGAAATTCATGAAACAGAGTATTGGTTATAGAATTAGAATACAGTCCCGACATAAGGACGCTTTGTTGATCTACACTAAATAAGTACACATGTCATATTGTCAACAAACTTTGCCGGCACTATATTGGCACACAAAGGTTCCGTTTTATTATCATATGCTGATGTATATTATCCCTAGGCCAAACTAACCAAAATGATTTATAATCTATCGTTATAGGGCGGCAGTTTCATTATTCTGACTCACCATTGCGTACGTCTAAATATTATAGACTTAGGCAGTTCCCCAACACCTGATAGCAAGGCCCATTACTAGGAAGGGGAAGGGAATGAGGGGGCTCAGCGCCATATCGATGGGGAGTACTTGGGAGGGATGGCTAATCCCCCCAAATTTCCGGGAATTGACATATCCGGAAAAACCATTCTATCAACTTTTTTTAAACATACACAATTCCTAAATCACAGCATTGAAAATCATTAATCACAGTGAAACATATTCCGAACCATGTCCTAGGCAAATGTTCTACTTACCTTTAGTGATTTCTTATTAATTATGCGAAAGGAATGATTCGAATAATTATGTTTTGATTCGGTAGTTTGTTGGAGCACAGATTTCTTTGAACTTGTATGCCATCCTACTCACATGAGAGCTATTGATCTCTTTAGTCCGCTAACGGCGTCGTTATACTTTATAAACTAGCACTTTGTTACATATATGATGACATTAAATCTCTGCGTGATAATGTACCATTAAAAACATAATATAGGGAAATGGTGGGTATAATTTTTATGATCAGGTGAGAATAACTGAATAAGCATACATGTGCGTGTGGAAATGTACGAAATATACTGTGCTAGCGTGCATGGTGTGAAATTGAAACTTGGGCCGAGAAATTTCAATCTAAATCGTAGACAAACAATATTAATATGTCTAAGTATGTCTAAATGACTTGATATTTAATGAAGTTACACTAAAACGTAATTAAAATTCTGTGCAATTGCCGAATGGAATGTGGACTTTTTTTCTGTTCGTTACATTTTGCTAATTTTCCCTCCTAATGAAAAAAAAATCGCAATTCTATTTAACTAAATGTAAGATATTTCCATTGATTTAAATATAATCGCGATGTTTTAACTTGCAACCGCCCCGAGCCAATTAAAGTCCGGATATGCCTGGGGTAGAAAGTACGCAGCTAATTTATGTGATAAAAGTTTCATAAAAGCAATGTATTCATTGGTAATAAGACTATATACATTTCCGACAAAAAGGACGCATCGTTCATCCACTCTAAATAAATACACATGTCATATTGTCAACAAACTTTCCCTCTCCTATATTGGCGGACTTGGAAGAGAGGGCTTTTAATTTGAAGTGTACTAAAAACTGAAAATATACAAACTAAGCAACGTTTATTGACAGTTGAAGTGCTGTTTCCTATATGGATCTTGTTGCGCTCGATGTCAGACAGAATCTGGCCAATCTGCCACGAATTTACTCTCTAAATCGCTGCGCAATTAGCACAAACGAAAATCTGTCTATACTATAGACCTTGTTTTGCACGTCTGTTGTCAACTTGACCTGAGCCTGGCGAGTTCAGTGAGCCGTGTTCGCTGAAAAATACCATTTGCGTTCTTACTTGGAATATTTCACTATATCATACGTTGTATACTGCACTGGGTGTGTATCTACCAGTCAATTTCGTATTGTTCATATGAGCAAAAACCCAGAATGGGCAGCAGTCAAGCTTTCGGGTCTAACATAGATTGGTCACCCACTCACCCTATCAACAAAATACGCAATGCCATTTTGACTTTTTTCACCCCATACTCTTAGATAAGCTCGTACTTCAACGTCTAAAATTCCCTAAAGCTAACCTTGATACCAGTTTGCATAAAAGAAAGTACTAGAAAATATGGAGCACAATAAGCGAGCTGTCTTCATTTACGGAATGGAATATATAAATGTTGAAACTATTTGAGATTGTGAAACACGATTGTTCTATAGTTTCACGCGTAACACAATAGATTAAAATGAGAGATAAAATTAATTCATGCATGAAATTATACAGAACGGGCTTTTTGTGGGTTTAAGGTTTAATGCCGTGACTCCTTCAGCGCGATGTTTTGTAAACGTCTGTTATTGAAGTCGGCTTCTGTTAACATTTGAAATGTCTGATAATACGTTTTTCGTATTCAAAATGTGAAAATCACAAATTTGACACAGGAACTGGAAGAAGCCGATGAAATGAAATTAATAAAAGCGACATTTTACAGCTAACCGCGTGTTAGGACAGGTAATTAGACACATATAAGTAATCTATACGAATGGGCATGCGTTCAATTAACAGTATATAGGGAACAGTCGTTTATCATAAAAATAGGATGTGCGTGCTTGAAAAAACAGAACGTATCACAAATCGATCTAAATCGGCCGTTTCGACGAGAGGTAAATATTACTAATTGTTGGGAATGAGCGAGATTAGAAATACAGATGGTGCGCTGCTCTTGAAAAACCCAATTTAATAGGCGATAACCATTGTTAGCATAGAAGAATGACCCGTCTGCACAGAAATCATTTTTGGAGAAACTTATGTTAGTAAACACCGTTCATCGTAATCCCGGTAATGTAATATGCTGAGTATACGAGACGCAATGATTACAGTTTTGCAATGTTGAGATTCAGAAAGCTGCGCGCTTCGATATCAATAGTAATGAGCGAATTCTTTTTCAGTATGGGAATATGTTCCAAATTGTAGTATATATGCTACTTGAAAGTCGTTTTTTGTGCATTCCCTTCGATGTTCAAACAAATTGCAAGTACTTAAAAGTCATGTATAATGAGCTATCATTATATATTCAAATAAATTAGCCGGGAATCTGAGGGCATTAATACAATACGCCATAGCCATAGGACATTAATGGCACGAGGGCTGAACAAACTTGACGACTGGAAGAATGGGATATATTCTACGCGCATGCATGTAAACACTGTACAGTACAAAGCCGAAGGCGTAATAATAATATGATATATAGGTGTTAGGTCTGCGAGTTGGCCATTATGGTTTAGTAGGCGTTCTATGTGCATTCATGATGGTTCTCACAGAGACCGTTGCAAACCATAGCATGACAAATAAATGAATAAGAAGTAAGCTTAGGAACATATAACATACCATTCCTATAACTGTTTGCCTGGCAAGCTATAGCGAGAAGTATCAACACTCCAAAGTAAACATATCGACACGGCGTGTCCATTTTGACGCGACAGCAACGGATTCAAAATATCTGTTTTAACCAAAGACCAACCAGCGATTTAGCACACAGCGTTGACCACAACTGCCTTTATGCCGACCGTTCGTCTCCGCGTTATATTAAACCCTGAGAATTACAGAAATGCGATATTTTAATAGGCTTCTTATTGGATTATTAGCAACGCTGACATGTAACATAATCACGCCAAAAAATCTGCGGCTTCTATAAATTATCGGGGTGGGCGTCATGCACGCACGCATGTGGCGTATTATTGATAAGCTAGTTCTGAAAACAGGAAACTCGCAAGTGAACGAGAAAAAGGGCATGCAGGCATAGCAAACGTATCTTTGTTTACCTTGGGTCTCCCAATCTTGACTTAGGATAGACTTTCGTAATGCGGCCCTTGTAACTTTCAAGCGATGTCTGGCACACTGTGTTTTATATCATATAACTACGATTCCGGGCTCTTTCTCTAACGCATGTCGTGAACTGCATTTGCAGTGTACTTAAAACCTTACAGTGGCTAGATTATTCGTAAGTGCTATATTTCATCCTAAGTTAAAAGTGTCCTGAGTGTTTTTTCAGTTAGATATTGCTTCCAGTGGGACAGTATCGCGCGTGATATACCGACACTGATATTTTGAGAAATTTGTACAAAACCGCAGCAAACGTTAGCATAATACATCCATATTTTATCGCATGAGAGTGAATCATTGACGTTGTAAATCTTGAAAATCAACGTTAAATACAAGTACGTACTCCTTATTCATTGTGGAATCTCGATTCTTCTAAACAATCTAAACAAGTTGCTACAGTGATGCTTAGATAAAAAGCTAATATAAATAATTTCAAAACATTGTTGAAATTCCGGTCGTATCTGACGATTTCGAATTAGGACTTTGAATTTTACGTTGTGAAATGTTAATAAGACTAATTCAGGAAAGAAGCTGACCGTGGCATACATGCATATATCAAATCAACGTTCAGCTAACCCTTATCTCACTCAACGTAGGAATTGGAAGTAGCGTCATAGCATAACTGTGAAATCTGTTCATCTTACATCGTTTTGAAAAACACAAGTAAATAATATAAAACATTGAAACACGCGAAGTTCCATGATAAGATCTGCCCAGATGGGAACCACCGGTTCGGCTGTACAAAAATTGAATAAACCGTTATTCACCAAGAGCCTTTCGCACTTATAATACCCATTGTTTTCTACCGTCCAGATTAAATCGTTTTATTTTGAAAGTCAGGTTTTTCTATTCCGTCGGCCATGTTCCTCTGTAGCTCAATCGCTTCCCAAACATTTCATATGGCTAACCGATGAAAAAATAGATATCCATTACTTAGGTAGGGCTATTTTTATTGAGCCATCGTGTGGTATGAAACGACCACGCCTAAACATCTTAAACATTCTGATCTAGAAGAATCTGACCTGTTCATTTAACGAATCATCTCTAAGATTTACAAAAATAAGATTTGCGCACTCTATTCATTATAATGTTTTAGGGATAAGTCATAAGATTTTATAATCTCCAAAGAGGATATAAAGAGACTAAATTTTCCATTTAACAAAATATTAGCAAATAAATCACTGTAAACAGAAATTTGCCAGAGTAATGAAAATTATTACTTTTTTAGACTATGAATGGCAAGCTTCTAGTGATCCAATAACAGTTCCCCTAACCAAATCAGTAAATGCACGAGGACGTTAACATTCATGCAATGTGTGGCAACCTCTTTACTGTCATAGGTGAAAAGATTTACTGTAGAAAATCCTGCGTGAAGTAAACAGTATTCTCAATTCATCGTCGGATATGCCCGCTTTTCTTAAGCGTATATAGTATACCTTTAAACATTGAGCTTTCTGAAACGTACTATATAGTTAAGCTTGGCGAATATCCCTATGCATAGGGCTAGTCACATTTAAACTTTATAGTATAGTCACAACAATCACATCAGACTGATCAGAGCATTGACATATGCAATATCTTTAATATTTATATTTGATTGACAAAACAGAAGTAACGGGTCACGAGGGATAGGTTGATATTCGTGTTTGCATTATAAGGGTTGTGGAATATATATGTATAGTATATTTAGCACATTGATGAATTGGATTTCTTATGTAGGCCTATTGTTATAATCCTACAGTCATATTACATGCGAGTGCATGAAAAATGTTGTCGCCAGCAGAGATTACTACTTATTCTATTCATATTAATGTGGCCGGCATAGCTAACTTTGTTCAGTTAGTCTGTTTATATATATGTCACTATAATAATTCATGATTTTCATGAATACACTTGACTCTAGCAACTGTTAAGTACATATATGGCATTGCTTAAAGCACAACGCAGACAGTAGGGAAAATATCTATACCATAAACATCTTGGGCATCCGAGTGTAATGAGTGTAGATGCTTGTTGAATATCTTTGTGTGAGTATTGAATGGCTGCCAAACCGCTGTTAACTGCATTATAAAGCCGGAACACAGCCAGACGAAATAAAGATTGATCGCTTTTATAAATCCTTTAATAATTTAAAAGCTTGATGTAAATAAGGCGATTTCATCACGGTGCAGTAGAGAATTAGCACTGCACTTAAAGATGAATAATCATGAATTCAAGTATTGCGTGAGCCAGCTTCCACTAACCTCGCAACTAACCAATACAGAGCAAGGACTTAAAGAGCTTAACAGTTATCCACACGATATTTTATTTAAGCTGAGAGCTTAATTAATTTTAACTGTCTTCATTGCCACCTTGTTGAAATAAGATTATGAAAAAAATTGAGTGGATAATTTCCATTGAGAAGTACTTCTAGAGTTCTATTGTTACATTAATTTTGTTTATTTTCTTCTGACGTCAGATCATAAAAATCGCAACTGGGGTAATATACGTAATACGTGCATGTATCTCCGATTTGTGATAAATTAGATTGTTCTGATGCGAATCGGGCTTCCGGAAAAATCTGATCAAAAGTAAACAGTTTATTTATAAGGGCTAATTCAATTATTTATTTCAGGCATTTCGCTCGATAGAGGTAAATATCAGAGATGGAAAATACACAGAGGAATTTATAATATATGCATATTGCATGTATTTTCCGCTCAAATTCAGTCAAACATTTACCAAGAACCCTGGCTCTCACAGATACAAAAGTAATTTATAATTAACAACATTTATATACAAACAATTTAACGTCACACGTGTTCGTTTCGTAAGAATAATAGTTAGCTAGTAATTATATTATGCGTATTGACACAGTACAGATGTCATAACAAGTTTACCGAAACATAGTGTGCAACACACTTACTAACATGTATGAACATGCATTTATACATATATTTATACAATTATACAAATTTTCGAGCAAATATCAGCTTTTGAATTGAAACTTAATTATCATCTATTACCAATCATTGACAATTTCCATGAACAAGGCTAAAAATTCCCCGTCAAAAATTTGAGCAATCTCCAGAATCTGAGCTATAATATGACAAAAAAATTGAGGATATGGGGTTCTGACGGCATAGTTCAAGTGAGCAAATTTGGGAAAAGTTGTTCACACAAACCTCATGCATAATGTAAATAGGCTTGTAGGTAGACCACGTAAGTATTTAATACTGCAAAGCTTTCGGTCCGTTAACCCGGGCCTTCATCAGCGCAATTGATGATGTCACCATATGCAAACACACAAGAATATTATTCATGCATAAACGTTAAATCTGCCAGTTAGAGCCATGAACGCTGAGTGGGTTAAACTAAACTTTCCAAGTTTAAAAATTTGTGCTTGTCGCGTTTACAGTCCATTTTTTGGGAGGGGGAACATGCATACATGCATAATCCAGGAAAACATGTTCGACATAATTTTTCCTTTATATAAAATAAAATTGGGGGCTAAGCCTCGCATATGTATTTATAACAGTGAAAATATGTTTCTTGATATAACGAAATTAGATAAGCCAAATTTGAAGTAAAGAAAAATTTTCTGATAATTTTAATTTAGTTCATTTCTTGTCTATTTTTGCGATACTTTTACCAAACAGACCAATTATAATTTTCTTTTCTTTTAGACGAATGGTACATATATTTTAATTAATTTTTCATTAACGTACCTGTGAGCAATAAATGCATATTTTACTCGTCATTCATCGATATTCACCATAATTAAAAAGTCCCAAGACGCCAGGAAATTCTGCTACTTTTTGCCGTATTCCCTACGAAACGGAAAGGCGCCGAAACTGATCTCTTAATTTCATGGATGTCTACTCGTTAGGGAAAACTATTATTTCCAAATTCTATTTTTAAAAATTAGCTTGCTTTTTGTTTCCTGCATGAGTTTAATCATTAGTCGGTTCACAAAACTCATAACTGGTTATTAAAATTTAATATAGCTACTCACTGAGCAAGCGTGGTCAATAAGTAATTTATTATACATGCCATTTTTTTAACAAATTTTGACAGGAAGAATTTTTGTTCGCAATCGCAGCTGCTTCATTGACCTCCCGCCAGAAAATTCTCTCCGCATAAAACTCGAAGCCAATTTTGATTACTTGTTTCGTCAGGGTGCAGTAGAGTTCGTCAGGCAAATGTTCTTTGCTGTCACCGAGCAATTTGTTTCGGTTCAGCACATTTTATGCACCATTCTTACACTTTTAATTACCTGCATGTGCAGTCCAACATACATATTACTGATATTAGAAAAGTGTAATGACAGGTCATTATGCTTTCACCAGGACGATCTGCAGTCAAACAGCCTGTGCCATCCACCTTTGTCGTCAAATAAATATCCTTCATGCCAGGTTTCCAATTAGTCGTGAGCTTCGAGAACATGTCATGATAGCTGAAGTGATATAGAGTATTTCTATGTGTCAGTCAAAAATGACCGATTTTGGTCAAAATGACTTGCTTAGGACAATTGCGACTAAATGGAAACCAGACCTTGATAAATAGTCTGCCCTATAAACAGTCCTGACCTTTTAGTAAAAAATAATCGTCGAAGACAACAGATTCGTGATATTCTTAATTTTATGCCGCGCGAATGCGTCAACTCGCCACCCCCCTAGTAGAAGTGCCGTTGACATTTGCTTCGAAAATCTTATTGTTTGTTGTATATTGTTTGTATTATTTGTTGTTGTTGTTACTGTGTTAGAAGCATGGTAGAGTGACATAGCTATGTATTAAGATGGAAACAAATAGAACCAGTGTTCCTTCCATGCAAGATCTTTATTAGCTGCATGGCTGTTTTATATTTCCAGAAAAACAAGTTTCAAGAATTGGCAATTACGTTTTCCTGGTCACGTTTGAGTGTCAGTCCAAGTGTCCAACCATTGCATCTGTAATCTTTAAGCCCCTTATATCAGCTGTGATTAAAATAGGTATACAGGTAATAATTTCTTCCTCTTGACCACATTTGAGTAAACACAACGATGTTCGGAGTTCAATTCTTGATTTTGGTTGATTGCCAGGTTAGTTTTTTATCTGCCGGCCAAAAAATGCAAGCATATGGTTTGAAATCTATAACATTTAAAATGAACGCTTTCGACTGGTGGCATCTTAACGTAACGCAGTAAACTCATGTTATCAAAATTCGGACGCGATCATCATAGAATATGTATTTGCAGGAAACATATGTGAGGATGACTTAAATTATTGTCCTTTGATTTTTTTTCCATGCACGTATGGAATTCTTTGGGTGATAAAGAAAGGTTTTCCTTCTTTACCAATTTAATGATATCAGAATAAAAAGTCTAAATCAGTATTTTTTATGTTGAATTTTTGATATGAATGAGGCTTCATGCAGTCTTAAAGTGAGTCATGAGAAAGTTAGGTTTTATCAGACTATTATCCATGCACGTAGCGAGCAATTAAACTGAAATGGAATCATACGTTTATCCACATAAGTGACATAACCACATTTGACGTAGCAGATATCGCATATTCATGCACACGTCTTGTTTAAACCTCGTATAAATGACGTATATTAATTAACACAATCTCAGCCAAAATTATATTGTGTCTTTCAGTTGTATCGTCATACCACTATATATACATGAATATTAAGCATCATGCGCGTCAAAATCCTGTAATTAAATTACCCGTCGTAATCGGTCGTATATATATATATATATATATATATATATATATATATATATATATATATATATATATATATATATATATATATACAGTATATTCCCCCGCTAACTCGAACTCGGGGAAAGGGGAAATAAAAATTGTTCGAGTTACCGATGGTTCGAGTTAACCGGGGTTGGTGTTAAGGTCACGTCAATATTTACGTATATTGGATTGCCGCAGTTCATGCGTTTATTTCCTAACTGAAAGTCCTGCTTGATATAATAATGAAATACTGATTCTTTAATCAACAACACCATAAAGTTAACTGGGGCCGGTTGTATCAAAGTCGGATAGCGCTATCCACCGGATAGTGATTTTTTCAACTGTTCTAAAAATGCTCGAAAAGCGATAAAATTTCAGCTTGGAAGCAGCAATTATTAAATAGAATCTTCGATTTAGGAATACTAAGATTTAATCAAAGTTGTAGCAAATAATGGGCGATTTTGAAGCGATTGAAAAAACCACTATCCGGTGGATAGCGCTATCCGGCTTTCATACAACCGGCCCCTGGACATCAAAATTAACTGAAGTTAATATGTAAAGATGTTACAAAAAACCCCAGAAAAAGCTAGATCAATAACGATCGTGGCACTACATATAATCTTTTAAAATTTATAATCATTTATGCAATTACACACCGAATAAATTGTTGTTATTTCGATAGTTTCTATAGTAATGATAATGCGGTGTATTGGCGAACATTATAGTTTCCAGTTGTCAAAATGATATCTTCTCACATTTCAAAGTTTGCTGATCTATGATTCGAAACCAAAGTACGAGTTAACCGGATATATTCGACCAAGGAAAATCAAAATTTATTCGAATTAGCGAGGAATTCGAGTTTAGCGATTTCAAGTTAAGCGGAGTAAATTACTATAAAGAACATTACCAAATCCAAGGGCGTGCAATTAATGCCAACAAACCACTCTTTTGAACAGAATACACTTGATATAGCTCCTTAATTAATTAGAACTGGGTTTACTGTGACGTCATAGATTCCACTCTACTGAAACGCAAGCTATAATCATATTGGGTTCGATCCCGTCGGATATTTCGTATCATTTGCTCATCTCTTGGCGTGGAAACACGATCAAACATTTAAGCTGGTCGGTACTTAATTTGAATCTTTGAATAGATGCTCGGTGAAATCGATGCCAATTATTGCACGCTGGGGGCCTGGAGGCGCTTTCCGAAAAGCATGCTGGGATTGAATATTTTGTATTCGCTTGTATTTTTAAGACGCGTAATTGAATCGTAATACAAAAACATTATTTCATATTGAATATTACATTTATTTTCTAATTCACTTATTCACTAATAGCGACAATGTCTTAAATTAAGATGTAATATGGGTTATAAGGGGAAGAAATTACACAATTTTGTTCACAACCAATATGCCCTATTAATAATGCCCTACAAAATTAATTCGATACAATTCTCTTTCTAAGCAGGCAACAAATTAAACTAATTTCCTAGGGAGCATGTAGCAATTTTTACCTCTTCCTGACCTAATATAACAATGCCATTATGCCAACAAGTTCAAACAAGTGACCTAACAATGCCAACAAGTTCAAGGATGATTTTCTTTTTCTGACTTACACAACTCTGACTACATGCTCTCCTAAGACTATTTGATAAGCCGCTATGCCGTTTTAAGTAAAATTCATTACTATGGCAGCATTATTGATAAATAAGGGAATTAAATTTTTCTGTTTTTAACAGTGGTTTTTCAAGTACTCTTGGCTCGAGGTACTTGAATAGCTTTAAAACTGTCTTGCCAAATATTGCTTTCTATTTACCCTGGTGATTTTTGAGCATCATCAATTACGCTTGTTTTATTTGTTTTTTAATTTCCTGTTCATTATGATTCATTTTCCGTTTTTCGAGCCTAATTTGAGTAGTTTTGAGCATGCACTTGACATAATTCAGTTTCTGGCGACTGTGCCAACGGGCTTTCTCGTGCACTATAACAAATTTATTTTCATTATTTTGTAGTGTGTTTTACGATATTTCCTGCCTACGATAAAGCAATAGCCATACGACACACAGCTTAAAAAAAGCCACTCGAAAACACATGAAAACGTTGAACTTCGTGCAGGCAAGCCCTGTCAACATTACTAAACCCGGTTTTCCAGTAGAGATATTTTATTCTTTTGTATTTGAGCAATTTGTTCGAGATAGTTTCAGCAAACAGCTCTAAAAACCGTGGGCATTTTGCTAAGGCTCGGCGGGCATTTTATGAATACGCGCGGGCTTGGATCATTTCCTCCTTGAAATTATTTTCCCACATACAATTCGCAGTAATCATGGCCAAAGATGTATATAATTATGTAAATTCAAATTTTCACTTAAAATATTCAGTTCCTGTTCAGTCTACGTTCATTTACCGATATATTCATCTTATGACTGGCTGATATCTTTTTAACGCTATTGTTCCCAGGGTATGGAAACATATACATGTATATAAATATACACACCCAATGGACGACTTGCGCTTTAGACTAACTTTTGATCGAAGTAACTAGAGGAAAATAAATCAGCCCAGCTAGAAAAATCTTACTTAAATTAGTAAAACTGCCAAGTTTGGCTGCGAAATTTTGTGAAATACGGAAAATATAGCCATGCGAAGTTGGCAAATTTTGTATACTTTTGTATTACGTGCGGAAATGTGTAACTAATTTAGTTACAAACTTCCGGTCGTAATACAAAAGTATACAAAAATCGACAACTTCGCATGGGTATATTTTCCGTATTTTACAACAATTCGCAGTCAAACTTGGCAGTTTTACTTATTTTAGTAAACTCTTTCAGAAAATGTCCTTTTTATCGCCGAGGTAAGAAATTAGTCTAAAGCGCAAGTCGTCCATTAAGCCGTCGAACTATAACCCTGGTCACATTCAGTTATATAAGTCGATGAGTTGTGATCATTTAATTACATTAGATCGGCAAAACTATAAATTGGGTGAAGAAACCAATAAGTAGAACAGGAAACAATTCGCGTAAATAAAATTTCCGAAGGAAATAAGGGTCTATCTGTTCAACTAATTTGGTTAATCCCTCTTACAGACTCCATGTAAAGAAATTACCTTTTCGGTAGTTTTCATATCCATTCATGAACTGAACAGGAAACCAAAAATTTTTTTGAGCGGCAATATTCGGCCAAAAAAATACTGGGCGTGTTAAAGAGAAGTTCAAAAATTACCCGAGGCAACCAAAGGGGAATGAATAGAGCCAAATTCCAGTGGGGAAGAGTAAAGGCTAATTGGCTATACAAAAATTAAAACAATTTGTTCAATTAGAAACGGTGTGGATAAAACTGAAAATAGCTTCCAACTCTGTTCACATTAGACCATGCAGCATTTGGTATTATTTTAAGCCATCATTTAGATTTGATAACAAGAATGGTACGGCAGTCGGCAAATCTATTTCGCATATACTATATAACATATTTATGTAATAGCAAACAGTGGCGTAGCCAGCGTGACGATTTAGTCATGCTATGCAAATTTTATATGTTATCATTATTCATCTCTTTACAAATTCATTGTTTTCAGAGTCAATGAATACCACAATATTAGCATGCCATGACTAAATGCATAGCATGGCTAAATTGTCGGGCTGGCTACGCCACTGATAGCACCTGTCATGAATTTCTGGGTGGATGCAGTGTGTTTTTGTTATCTCGGCTGTGTAATATTTCTATATATTTCCCAGGCCGCACTTTTCGGTTTCCTTTAGACGATGATACGAAATCAATATCTCTTCTACTAGATAAATAATGTGATTACATAGCGAAGACCTTAATTTGGAAATATCAGCGTCTAAACAGAGTCTGATGAAGTAAGAAGTGAGAAAATGAGCGGTACAAGGGGAAATTTTGAAATTTGGAGTCTCCAAAATCAGCGAAATTTCCTGCGCATGTGCTCATATGGAGTCTCAGGTACACAGTTTGAAATTTGCAATTTTGTTTATTATTGTGTATATGTCGTGTATATTACAGTTCTAGCAATGACTGCATGATGATAACTTTTCAGGACGGACATTCAACCCATTTTGAAAAGCCTGACGATTTGATCATGCTATGCAAAATTAATGTTATTATGATTACTTTAGAAATTCATTGTTTTGACAGTCGATGAGTATCAAAATATTAACATAGCATGACTAAATTGTCAGGCTGGCTACGCCACTGCCCAGCCTCACACCCTTTACTGCCTGTCCCTGTTCTTAGCTACACATATGCAGTAATTCTCGCTCATAAAAATTAGTCACCTTTTGAGCTTGTCTAAATACCTTGCTTGTCTGAACCGATTCATCGACATTTTTATTTAATGATTTTGACTGAAAATGTCAAAACGCTGCTTTCAGGGCCGAAACTAGAACGGTAATAGGAGGGTGTTTAATAGGAGGGTGTTTAACAGGAGGGTGTTTATTCTGCCCTACGGATTTCTGTTGTAAGCTATTGCACTTACTAAAACCTATATTAAAGTAATTGAACCAACGATCGGCTGCTACTCGTTACTCATTTACTATATAACTCTGAACTCCAAAAGTTCCAAGAATCAATATTACGGGCTTTATTTCTCTTGCTACGTACACCATTACATGGTTTTAGGTAGTTACAGTTTCTATTCCTTACTGTTATCAACTTTATATCTTCGCGCAAATGTACGCTTTATATATGGTACAAGTATGAATATAAATGACATCGCCCGTGTGTCCCGCGAGACGTCGCTATACATGGTTCTCTCGCATTTTATCTTAACTTTTTCCCTGCCGGCACTATAGAGCAATCAATGTCTATTAATCTGTCCACAATGTCGTTGAGTTCAGAGAAATCGACAGTGTACACGTTGAGCGGGTCGCTCGCGAGAGCTTCCATTTGTTTCACAAGTGCTGCCTTAGGATTCTTCGCATCAGGGCCGGCCGCAATCGTAATAATGCGAATGTTTCTCTTCTTCATCTCTTGAGCGTGTTTTTTAGCGACCTCGAAGTCGTGTGCCTCGCCGTCTGTAAATATGATTAAAACATCTGCCACATCGGGCCTGTCGCCGTTACGATGATTGAAAATCTATAAAATAGCGTATTGTAAGAAAACTATATATTAAGTGCGCGCCCGGCCCGGCCGGCGTTGCCAGCGTTGAGCAATCTATACACGGGCGAACTCGGGGCGTTGTTAATTAAAGGAAGGGTGTCTATGCATGGCGTGGGGGTATACCCGTACAATGTGACAAAAAGTCCAAAAATCGGTGTGGGGTTAAAATGGAAGAAGAGGGACAAGATAATGTTTTGGGGGACAACATTTTTATAAGCTAACGTCGCATAAAACTACTATACTAACGTAACATGAAAAATTCTGTCGGGGGGGGGGTTGTTACTGTTTCAAACTGTTGGGCAGACAAAAAAATTGGGGGACAAAGTGCCTCCCCTGAATCGATCCTGAGAAGCTATATTTGGCGGTATATTGCCATTTTATCGTCTCAGGATCGTAGCTAAAAGCTTAAAATAGGAGGGAAGTGAATTTTTTTGAAAGTGATTATTTCTATGCTATGTAAACATGAATATATTAATATACGCCCCTCATATGCACGTTCTAGCTAAGGTCCTCTAATGTCTTATAGACCTATACTCGAAAAAAAAGCAGCGAGTGAGGCGAAACATAGCTAGCCAGATATTTTTTTTAAATCATTTGTTTATCTCCCCTTATTCGCTGGACCGACGTAAAAGCTACACAAAAAATAAATAAGTCGAAGCGTTCCTTCGACATAAAAAGAAATAAAAAAATATTTAAAAATTTTAGCGAAAGAGAATCTGATTAGCCTCGTTTCGACCCAATTGCTAAAAGATCACATTTTCAAAGTTATGAAAATCAATGCCTTATATGTAGGCGATTCCCATATCAGCTAACCTATTTCATCAACACTGCCACCTATATTCGTTGTTATGAATCTGAAAGCAATGGTATATACTTACAAATTTGTTAACAATTCGTAAGGCGTCCCCAGTCTCCGTTCTTGAGCCAGCTTGGTATTTCATGTGTTTGATAGCTTTTCTCACTTGCCTGTTGCTGTTCATTTCATTCAGAGCAAATTCGTAACTCATTGATTTTTGGTCACTGAACTGCAATAATCCGACATGTGCCGCATTCTCACTGATGTCGAACTCTGCGGTCAGCTTTCTCAAAAATTTTCGAACAAATTTGAAGTTTTCTGCCGTGATACTTCGTGAGCCATCGACGAGAAGGAAAAGATCGACTGATCCCTGGGTACAATGCACAGGAGCTGAAATATGAAGAGAAATTTTCTAAATATGTCCGAAAATACGAACTTTAATCCTGTTTGACGCGAAAAATAATTGGTAGTCTTATAGCACACAAATTTCATGTTCCGTTATTCAGGTTTGGGTTTGCACCGTATTTGGTCATGTCTAATTGTCATGATTTAAGAAGGGTTTCCTCGAAAGGTTTCCTCATGTTTTAAATTTAAAAAACAAGTTGAATTTAATAAAATTCTTGAAGGCCCGGGTTAACGGTCTGAGGCTTTGCAGTATTAGATACTTACGTGGTGTACATATACAAGCTTTATTACTTATCAAGTTAAATGTAATTTTGGATAAGGGTAAAACAGGGACAACGTAAGGACAGAACGGTGCATAAGGGGACTAGGGAGAAGGACGTCACGACACGATGACAATTACAATAATGACGGACTAGAATAAATTGAGAAGGATCGAGTTGCTTTGAACATTAGAGAATTGGTGATGAGGAAATTGGCTTGAGATTTGGTCATGAGGAGACTCTCACGTGATTAACTCGTAGAGTCAGACGTAAAGGAGAGGATTTTGAATTCGTCAAAGTTATCGAGTGCCTAGAATCTTTATGTGGGAGTTGATACTGGACATGCATAAGCCCAGCTGTTTTGTATCCACTTCGAAGTACTCGCTTCATATTTCGATGGGAATATTCTGATATGGATATTAGTTATAACTTATATTAGAATATATGATATAAAATAGATAGTGTTTATTGAAGTTGAATGTAAATACGGACTCTTTGAGGATGTCGAGAAGATAATTCTGTGTCTCCTGTGTGTGGACTAAACACGTGAAGGCTTGAAACGACGGCCTCCGTCGATTAAACTGAGAAACAAATTACTTACGGTGAGCTCCTCTTGGGCAGTCTACTTTCACCAGATGTTTAGCAATCACTTCAATTTTCTCTTCCAGTTTTAAGTCATTATTTTGAAAATCAATGCTGAAAACATCCCTATGATTTGTTGCCATCCTAATTAGGTTTTTCTTTCCGTATCTCTCCAAAGACGCATTTTGACCGTAACCGACTGCCAGAATCGTTACTCCATTAGCTTTCAATAATTCCGACTCCCTCAACATGTCGTCTGCGTCGTGAGAGTGCCCGTCTGCGAAGATTACGAGAGTGTTAGGAATCTCAGGACGATCCCTACCACGGTTGTTGAAAACCTAAAACCAAGAAGAAAATTTAGAAGGCCTTTTTTATTGTATTGCACATATACACATGCAGGACGAAATAGCACTGCATATGGAGTTGTAAACAGCATATAGAATTCAGACTCGTTGCCATTCATTGACTATAAAAACAGAGGGAGTTTTCAGGCTTTGTTTTCGCGCTTTATCGGCAGGGACGTAGCTAGAAGCTTAATTGGGGATGGGTGCCAAGGTGTTTACTTGAAAATAGTTTTTTTAGGAGAAAATGCGTTTTCACAAACGTAAACAAATATCTCCACAATATCACGGTGACTTAAATAAAACAAATGCAAAAATAAAGTTTTTTATGCAAAATAAAGTTAACCACCATTCAACAACGTGAATTTTCAATAATCACCTTTGTCATTATAGTTAATAATAATAAAATATTGAATTCCATACCTCTTCTCGTATTCTTTTCAGACCTTCACCCATATACGTATATTTGCTGTCAATGTAGGTCATGTCTTTAATCATATAGAGGACATCACTACGGTCAGGAAATTCACCCATGTTGAACTGGAAACGCGATTCTTTGCGACCTCCGACTTGCATCACACCAAGATGCGTTCTACCTTCCTCGAGGTCCAGTCTTGAGGCTAGACGTCGAGTGAATCTTTGCAGTCGACGATAGTTCACGGCTCCAATACTTCTTGAACTGTCAATGAGAAACGCGATGTCTTGTTTCTTTGGAGTACACGATTTCGCCATGACTAAAAACGTGTGATGAAAAAAAGAGTTGAGGAATGTAAAAAATACTATCAACACGAATCCATTCCTGTTTACAAGGCAATAATATAAATAGAACCCCATCGTATAAAATATAAAAAAGTTTTTCTGCCCATGCAGGGGTATATCGTGAGCGACTTCAACATTTGTTTGCAAAAAATTTGCTAAGGTTATCAAGGCGTGGTGACCAGTGGGGCCAAAGGGTGGGAGGATGTGGAAAAAGATACATATCAAACTTACATGAAGTGCACTGCCCAAGACCACAGACATTAACCAGGACATCTTCGAGTGAAGCCCATAGTGACGTGTAGTCGGCCGAATGTGTGTTGGTCGATGTTGTTGAGATAACTTGCAACTGACTCTTTACTCTCTCTATCGTCTTCCGGTTGCCAGTGGCTATTGAGATTATTTCAACGCCTTTGTCTTTAAGTTTCTCAGCTTCGTCGAAGGCTACCTGTGCGTCTATGATTTCTTTGTGAGCGATGATAACGAGTAAATCCTTGTATCCCTCGTGACGGTCGGCGCCATTTCGAAATACCTAAGTGAGAAAATTTAACGTACCAATTGAGTAAATTTATTTTTAGTAAATTTATTTTTTATTAACACCTTATTCCCTCATCGCACAAGGCTACTAATTCCACCCGCAGGTTGCACCCGAGTATTGTAGTGGAGCAATGCAAAATCGGAAGTCGTCCAAATTCTATGTCACAAAAAATGCTATCGAAGTTTTAATATCAATGTGTAGGTTTAAAAGTACACAGATAGACAGCTTTACAGCTATGTCTTCGTCTCAATTGTGTTGCAATTCAGCATTTTTAAGCGCATGCCATGAGTAAAACTGGTAATCAGCAAATCCGTGTCTTTGCTTTAGCTTATTTAGATGGGTGATGCAAAATGATGAAACTTTGTGATAAACCCGGTCAGACAGACGAATCATATATTGTGTAAACGTGACAATTCGTAAGAATTAAATAGATCTGTCCGAACCCTGGCGACGAGCTTGCAACTTAATTTGGCGATGGGGGAAAACGGTAGCGTTGCCTGCCTGACGATTTTTCGCCATGCTAATTTCTAAAGACAGGAATAATTATGACTTGAAATTTACATAGCGGGACAAAATCGTCAGGTTGACTACCAACTTTAGACAATTATACTTGAATTAACCTCGTTATTTATAATTCTTAACGCATTTCCAAGATAGCTCCGTTGTCCCTTGCGATATTCCATATTTTGAATGCGCCACAAAGTTTTGCTGACCGTTTCATTTCGCCTGAACACAACACGACCTCTTGCAGTCGTGAGATCATCATACTGCATGAAACCAACCAGACCATCTGACAAACCAATCTGAAGTTTCTTTACCAAATTTTCCACGAATGATTTCACCTCTTTGAACTTCTTCCTGCCCCGTCCTGACGAACTATCAAGCGCGAAAAACACCCGCCTTCTCTGGGAAAAACAGGTATCTGGGACTGGAAGAGAAATGTTTTTTTTTATATATCACGTGATTAAATCATGCGTATGGGCATGATGGCAAACTTGGGCGAAGTCATTTGTTTTGATGCACGATCCATCACTAGTATAAATCGAGCCAAAATCGACAATATTGATTTTGGATTTACTAATGCAATGCACATTGTTGTTTAGTTGTCGTATCAAAGATTGCTTTTAGGGAGTATTGCCGTCCTAAGATTATTCAACCGATATTAATATTTTCTTCAGAATTGAGGCACATACTAACTAAATTCAAAAAATTGTACCAAATATTTTTAGCAGTGCTCTTACGTTACTAATATTTTTACTAACTGAAAATTGGGGTATGCTCTTGGATGCAATTAAGTAGAAAATATCCAGGCAAAACGGAGGGAACGCATAATTCCGCCCCCGGGACCAATCCTGCTGCAAAGCGTCCGTAGCCAGTGCGTGAGGATTACGCTTATTCGAATTCTTTTTTTACTGAAGAGCTTTTTTGCAAAAAGATTAGTGGTGACCATGGGTCGGCCTTATTTGGGGGTAGTTGTAAGCACATCCACGACGATGACACCGATTATGATATAAGTCCTCATTATTATACAGTACATTTTTTCGTAAAGCACATCTCTAGAAAAAAATCCCAATCATGTGGTACCGAGGAAAATGCAGGTCAACTTTTTAGGAAGGGTAAATTTACTTTCAAAGCATCTTCATTGTTTTTGCTTTGTCAAAAATTTTATTGTAAGTTTGTGAAATCCTTCCAAATCAAAGAAATTCCATCCTAGAAATTTCAGATGAACATTTCCAGAGAATTACTGTTCATGGATCACGGCTCTCAACGTGTACGTGGTCCAGTGGCTATAATTTAACCTTAAGTTGCCTACTTACTCAGTGGTTCCGAGATGCACACAGTCTTTTGCAGCTCTTTGAGAACTTCATTGAACTGTGAATTGTCCAATCTGTAATATTCCTTAGGGCCTGAAGCGATTAATCGTAGTGACGCTACAAATGTTTCATATTTGCTGTTTATGCCATTCGACAAGGCAATGATGCGAATTCCGCGATTGCGTACAGTTTGAGCCACGGCATTAACTTCAGAAAATTCCGAAATATCACCATCTGTTATTAAAACGATAGTTTTTGTAACACCTTCACGATCTTTAATTTGAGGGTTAAGCAGCTAGAACGCAAATATGATAAATGATTATTCAAAATTGTTACACTGTCACGAATATCTATTACGTTCACCAGAATGTGAGCTAAAAAGCTAATTCAATCATTCGTGGAAGTTTGGTCAGTTGGGAAAAAAGTTACAGACGTGGTTAATTTGAGCTAAGCCTTTATTTAACATGTCGAGTTCACTGTTGATATACCTTGTATAGGGAAACTGTGCAGGGATGAGCAAAGACTCCCTGCACCGTTCACGGTGCACCTTTTGCAATCTGGAATACAATAATCTACTTTCGGGAGATGAAAAACTTGGCAAGTACCGAAACTTGTTTATGTTGCACTCCATGTTTCTTACTCAAGGTTTTAAAGACTTTTTACTAATTTACATCTTTTAAAAGTAGAATTGCATTGCAAATTGCAACAAAAATTGCACCGTGTAACAAGGAATTAAGCATGCGCCCGCAATCTGTGCAACGATGCCAACAGTTGACTCATATTTCATAGGAAAAGTATTATAACCTCTTCTCAGAGTTTTTTTGTGCGGGTAAAGCACTTAGCAATTGCCAAAAATGTGTTTGGCTTAATTAAATTTTTAACTATTTGAAAACTTACCGTATCACTCGCAACGGACAAAGCATAAGCCAAATTCGAGTCACGTCCCGTTTCTCTCATATAAACCATCTTGGAGATTTGTTCGCTTACTTGACTTCTCAAGTTTTCTGTAGCTAGCCGGGACGAATGAATAACTCGGCCAGTTGATCCATATTGCATAACACCAACGTGTGTCGTATTTTTCCCAACAGTCATCTTGTTAATAAGACGTTTAATGAATCTCTGCGCCAGTCGAAAATATCTCGCGTCAATTTTGGCTGAGCCGTCAACAAGGAAAATGATGTCTTGATTTTCTGGTGAGCATTCTGGAGCAGCTGTTAAAGTAAGTCGAATGTTATTATATTGTTTATTCGTCGCCGCGTATAAGTTCTCTAGTTGCAACTAGGGAATGCAATTTTATATTTTTCTTGATTTTTAAAAAATCATATCAGCGAAAATTGATTTTATGGATTTTCACAAACATGCGGGTAAAACGTATCCATTTCATTGTTATGTGTCCAGGAAGGATATTAGGTTAGTGAGATAAGAGGTACGGTATAATAATGTGTTTATCTTCCTTGTCTTAAAATTGGGAGGTTTTTAATAAATTCAAAAAATATAGCCAGCACCATAGTGGATGAGGTACACGAAGGCAGCGCGGAGCGAGGGATTATAGAGGATATTTAAGCGAGCATATTAAAAATATCAAAAGAGGAAGGAATGCATTTGTTTCCCAAGTTACTGTTCCAGTTGGTCAGCGTTCTCACAGCGTTTTTACTTAAGGAAATTTCTTAGAAAAGGAAATTTCTTGGGAGGGTGGAATATTTCATAATGTCTTTTCAGATGTTCTTTGTCCCAGGTTATTCAAAGGTTATTTATGCGCGTAAAACATGTACATGCAAACCCTTTTCAACAAATGCGTCAGAAGGATTTTTTTTTCATTTTGACCAACATAAATGTGGGATTCTCGTGTTATGGCTTATTTCCACATTCATTGGTGAAAATGAAAAATTATTTCTGACGCATGTGTTGAAGAAGGATGTTTTACATCTTTGCATCTTAGTTCGTGAAAGTAAAACTTGAAATCCGTTTCATTTGAGGTGTTTCTAAACTGGAAACGGTAAAGTTCTGACGCAAAAGGGTGAGAGCACTACAGTTAGTCCACAGCTATTTTACCTGAGGTGCAAGTGGTCATTTTGCAGGTGGTTGGGGTGACATCATCGATAAACACTGACCCTTTTAACCCTTTAAGGTCGTACACGTCACCAGTTCCTATAGCGAGGGCATCAATCTTGTCCTGGTTGTAAATCTTTCCTCCATTTCCAACCCCTACACTTAGAATCCGAATTTTCTTCTGTCTTAGTCTTCTGATCATTTCGGGTACGCCTTCGTTGTTGTAGTTACCATTAGTGAAAATTATAATGGTATCAGGCGCTGAAACACGGTCACCGTGGCCGCTCGTGAAAACCTGTAGGGATGTGATTAACCAGAGTTTGAATTAAACAGATCATTTTTAAAAAAGGATTGAAACAAAGTACTTAATCCTAACTGGGTTCTACACATTTCCATCCTATAGTATGTAATTTATAGCACAGCCTATGTTTGACAACAAAGACATTATTTAGCTATGGAAGATTTTTCATGCCACGGAAATCCTTAAAAATTAGTTACAACTAAAGCACACAACACAATCCCAAGGGGATTGTTGAACAAATGTAGCTTCACTGCTTGTAGGAACTTTACCAATAAGTCAGCCTGTCTCAAAGCGTTAAACAAGTCTCCTTCCTTTCCCCCTTGATACATTATCTTTGCCACAGCTGCCATCAGATCTTCCACGGTGCCATATTGATCAAGTGCAACTTCGATACTTGATTTGTGACTTTCGCTATACTGAATCACGCCGACGTGAGTCCGAGAGGGTCCGATATCCACCCGAGACAGGAAATCTTGCAGGAATGAACGTGCTTTAAGGAAGTTTCTCTTGGTCATTGATTTGGACCCATCCATCAGGATAAGAATGTCATTTTTCTCCTGAAAACACTTGTGTGGAGCTAAACATTAATTTGGTTTTAGGTAAATGTTAAGTAAAAAAAGCACATATGCTGACCTTTCAATCAATAACTATTTTGTAAGCAAAAAAATGTATTTGAGCAGTTGTAAGAAAAAGAGCTTTAAACGTTTATTGCGATTAGGTACGGATAGGTAAAAAACTTACGAGCTGGCTGTCTTGCTTTGCTTCCGCAAATGTCCTTAACCAACTGATGAGTGAGCCTCGATAAGTACCTAAAGTCCCCGTTTTGGTTGTGGGTTGGTTTGGATCCAAGACGATTGAGGAATAACTTCAACTTGCTTATCCATTTCTCTGTTCCCGCTCCCACTGTGATCAAATGAACACCTTTCTTTTTCAATTCATATGCTTCGTTTAAAGCCAAATCTTGGTCGTGTGGTTGGCCATCTGTTACCAAGAGCAAAATTTTTTCAGAATCTGGACGTCCAGAGCTACTGGTATTTCCTGGAAACACCTATATAAAACGAAAGTGAAGAAATTCCTTTATATTTGCAAGCTTTATACGGAGAAGATGGTCAGATGAATGTACATATTCATTCAACTTTTTCCTAATTTACTAGTTTTTTTTACTTCATTTACTAGACCTCGACCGCCTTATGGAGTGACTTTCTCTTCGGCCTTGGTTTTCGTTCATTTGGACCCAGTAAACTCTCAGCAGACTAGAAGGATAATTACTCAGCCACCATATCTGAAGCCAAATTGAAAGCCGTCATTGAACGTCTTAAGCCGAAAATAAGCCTAAAAGGTATTAAGGGGGGGTTTGTATGGAGGTGAGCTGGCCCGGGTACGCATGCAGGCTGGCTCGCCGAGATCTAATTCCGCTCTAGAATTTATACTAATTTTTATCTTGTGTTTATATGGAGGGCGTTTGTAAAACCTGGATTTGGCGTGGCCAGGCTGCAATTTTTCCAATATAAACTTAAAATTCCGAGCTGACCCGCTTAACCGGGCTGGAAAACTACGTTCTACGCATGCAGCGACAGCTGCGCGTGTTTGTATTCAAGATGGCGGATGAATTAGAAATTATAAAGACTACTGTCCTAGTTTCGGACAAGAAAACGACAGAAAAAAACAAAACCAAAGCAATTCCATTGGGATAATGTCAACCCCTAAGTCAAAATGCATCCATTGGACCAAGATGATTCAACAAACATCCATGTTTAAAATGTTTTCAAAAAATGTCGGCACAGTAAAACTTGTTAAATATTTCGAATATAAAGCGGCGCCCCTCAAAATTTTGAGTTTTTTACAAGTACACTACTTGAAAGTATGCTGAAAACTTGGATTGTCTTTTAAATTAAGACCATCGTAAAAAACGAACTTTTCTTGCACACTCTTTTTCACACCTTGACACTCTCCGATTCGTGATTCCCGCCTTTAATTTATGAGAAATTAGTATGCAAATCAAATTCAAATCGGCTTCATCGATCATATAACTCGAGAGACTCACTCACTGGGGCTATCAGTCCCAGTCTATACTTAGAGTTCACTGTCTGTTGATAACATATATATGTCTTTGTAGTAATTAAAATCGTATAAACAACAGTCAAACTTACATGCTTGTTTACGAGTCTCAAAGCATCCCCAGCATATGTTTGATTACCATATTGGTGTACAAGTTTATGGATGTTGTCCTGGACATCCTTGGTCGTCATATGTTTTCCAAAATCAAACTCGATGACTGTGCGAAACTTGTTACTAAACTGCATCAAGCCCACGCGGCTTTCAAACTCGCCAATTTTGAACTCTCCCACAATGTCTGACAAGAAATTCCGAAGTCTTGCAAAGTTAATTTCTTGGATACTTTTCGAGCCATCCAGCACAATGAAAATGTCCAAATTATCTCTGGAGCATTTTCGAGCTATCAAAAAATAAAAAAATGTTAACATCATTTACTGCATACTGACGTGTATTTTTTTCATGTACACATTTATACATTTAATTTGTATACACTGTTTTTCTCTGAATACATGAAATTGCTCGAAACCCATTTATCAAAGCGACGGGGGGAGGGTACACGACCCAACCCTACCCACACTATTACTAGCAATAGGCGGGTATAGCTTTGGAAAATTATGGTTAGGGACTAGTTTTCACATCGATGAGATGTAACAATTAAAGCCTGTATTTTGACTACCCCTGGCACTGGTGTCCAAAGTCATAACTGGTTCGTAACACATGCTGACCACAGTATACCTCTGAAGGTAGTTCCCGTTCTTGGGCACCATGACCACGCCTAATTTCATTTTGAAGCGTTGTGTTCTACCGAGGTGCCAAAAAGTGAAGCTCGGGCACATATAACAGGCACTAAACACAGTCTGTGTAACCAACACACCAAGCTAGGAGTGTAATGTCACAATCATGCAAGTATATTCCTGTGGTTATGTGTCCCATTCACAGCTCCCATACTTTTCAAAGTAGCTCGTTTAAACGTTCAATCGAACTTACAGAGTATAGCAAACTATAACGGAGAGGGGTTATATAGGGCTCAAGGAATGTATAATGCTGCAATTAAAAATACTAGGATCATGACCTGTCTGAGTAAGTTTTCAGCTTTTAATTAATAGCGTACGTGTTGATGTCCAACCGCAAAAACTCACATTGAAACGAAGGGGATCGATAACCTAAGTCCTTATAAGTATTATTGTTTTTTTCGTATTTCGTATGGTTTTATGCATGCGTGGGACGGTAAACACTTGTTCCCTCATAAGCATAGCTAAAAATAAATCCTTTTAGAATTAAAACATCGCACAAATTCACCCTGTTTTGAAATGTTTTTAATGTCAGAACAATAATATTGCCATAAAATAAATCGCTAAAATCTTTCAAAATCAAAAGGGTTTTATGCACTCTAGTTCTATTCATAAGGAATACACGACAGAAGGAATTAAGAAAAAATTTAAAAGAGGAAAATTTGAATGATGCATTGGTGTAACGAGAAAAACTAAAATGCTCATGTATTCCCCGAGCGGGCGTGGAGCGCCTGCGAGGGTATTAATTCCGCTCGGAGATTAAAATCCTATGTCATGGACGTCGACGTTAGGTGGTTTTGTAAGTTATGCGCATGCGCGAGTAACCAGTGGTAATCAACAACGTTCTGATTAGCTAAGACAGAAAGTTTGTATTCCAACGAGAGCGTCAGCAATAACCATCATTTCGTAAACTCTTTTGTAAACAACTGTCGTTTTGTAAACTCTTTTTGACGTTTCATAAACTTTGTGCAAAATAAAACGAGAAAGTGTAATTTGAATTTTGGTGTCACAAATACACAGTTTAAGTATAAAACTTTTAGCCGTCGGCTGCAGCAGCACAGAATAAAATAACATTTGAGGTATTTGAGGTTTTTTCTTTGTCTGTGAAGATTTTGTACTGTTTTAATCGTTTGAAACGTCAATTTTAAACCATTACTTAATTGCTGCCATGTTATTTATAATGCAGCAAAATTGAACAGCCAAGGTTTACACTAGCTTTATGATTATAATTGTATTGGATGGAAACATTTAAGCTATAATATATTTGGTGAAATATAATATAGACTGATTTGAGTTTTGTGTCATTTCATAATATAAGTTTAGGTCAGGTTAGTTCAGGACATTGTGTACTTGGTTTGAATGAATAGCGAGGGGTTGCTGCATGCATGTATTCTATTAATTGTATGTACTTAAAGCAAGTGCAGAATATGGCTTTCAACACTATAATAATAACACTTATCCAGAATGCAATTATGGAGGGCGTTACCACAAGAACTAGATTATTTACACGTCAGACAAATTTTAAAGATACAAAATCTAAAGGGTAGCCATGGTTTAATATGGCTATATGTTAGAATTTCGTTTATAATCGTATTATTTTCCCAATTTTTCCTCTATATTTTCTCAGATATGAGGCCCATTTTTTAAGTATATTTTTTAAAATGATTTTTTAAACCATATATTGGTATATCAACCTTTTTAAAATGATTTTTTAAACCATATATTGGTATATCAACCTTATTTTCTTGCAAGGGTAATTCAAACCACACTACTAAATTGTAACTCACAGCGGTCCAAATATGACTCAATAATATAATATGACTGAACAGCAATATGTCCAATTGTTGAACAGTGTGCAATTCACCTATCCAAACACTTTCTTGTTGCGACTTGTCTGGCGAGTGAAATGAAGGTTATAAACAAACGACCTTTGGGAAAATTTGAGATTATTAACCAAATATAAATTTGAAACCCTCTTTGAGTTGTTTTTAAGAAAAATACAATTTACTTTGTTGACATTTTTCTCAGCTAAACATGATCATTTGCATCAACAACAGAGCGGTATGTTTTTGAATTATTGCTACATGCGTGTGCTTACATAAATATTTGCATAATATTAAAAATCACTGTATTATATTTTTAGAAACTAACAAATAAAAAAAAATAGTTTGGTAGATAGATGAAGATACTACGAGGGACAAAATGGTTAGATGATTCTTAGAATAATGTTCCAATAAAACAGAAGCCGTATTAGGAACAGGTTCTTGAAACAATCTGATAGACTATGCGTGGGAAAACATTGTCTCAGGAATTTTAATCAGAATGATTGACCCGCGGATTCGGAGCAGGGTTGGTAGATAGCTGCATATTTGAGGCCAAACAACATCACACTAGTTCTTTGTTTCCTTTGTCTTTGCCTTTTGTTTTCTTTGTTTTCTTGATAGCACTAATGACAGTTTGGCCTAAAATATTTGCATATCTACCAACTCTGATTCGGAGTGAAATTGTTTAAGTAGTATAGTGAGCATCTTTGCAATCATTTTCTCTATAACACAGAGTTAATTATAACATCTAAATATAAATGTAAACATATAAAGCCCAAACAGATTCTGATCTTTCAACACGTATAACATCAGTGAAATGCCGTTAACTCCGCTGAAAGAAAGTCGAGAAACGAAGAGAGACATGAAAAATCTTTCGCTTGATGAGATTAAAAGTAGAAAGGGAGAATATAGATGCAATGCGAAAACATCTGCATATTAATTAATGTCCATGATCAAATCATCTGTCACTACTTTTACAGTTGAGAAGTCTTTAAACTAGTATATACTTTGATTTTGCAAGTAAAGGCGAGGTGTTATTTAATTCTAAAACATATTGCTATAGTTTAATCACAAAATAGGAAAAACAATAGTCCTATTATTTACCAATGACTTTACAACATGCTTGATTTTCACGGCAAGATGTTTTTCATTAGGGTAATTTAGAATAGTTTTCTAAACGTACCGACCTCAGCCATACAATTAGTTAGGTTTTGAATGCTATTTAAAGCCAACTCCATGTGGCAAATAAATTAGAAAATGACAAGATCTGAAGTTCACGAACGAATTGCCCCTCCGGTAGTTTGCTTTGTATTCCAAGGGCGACCTGAACTCGGAAATATTCCATAAAATTACTGGCTGTGATCAATCAAATAATTCATTCATGTTGACCACCGGTAAAAGAATATCATTAATTAATAAATTACATTCAACATGAGCCATGCCGGTTTCAATTCCATCAATTCGATGCTCATGTGTTAAAATAACATGCAGCAATTGAAAAGTTTCATTACTTATTGATTACTTATAAATAACACCGATCAGTTCTTACAACTGTAAAGTATACTCAGCCTACAGGTGTTCACACGGAGAGAACAGATGAAAATTCGACTGGTTATAAGTGTTCAAACCAGGGAACAGGCGTGTCAACGTGACCTTACAGTCGCGATCATAAAAGCGCTCCAAAAATATTGAGGCATTATTTATTTGCTTACATTTATTTGTTGATTTACGGAGTTCGTAAAATATTTTGGGAAATTTCTTGAAAAATTCCTAACTAATTGACAAAATATCTTGATGGCTTAAGAAACCTTCAGTGCCTTCAGTGGGCAATGAAATGTGCGATGCTTTCAATCATGGAGGGGCAGTTTCACTGAATGCCAAGTCATGCTAACCTCACAGGTTGTAAAACGTGGACAATAGGGTCAGATTTCAATTACGCCGGCTAGGTGATTAAAGTATTGAGTTGAACCAAATTGATCTCAAAGACTCAAAGTTCAACCAATTGAGCAGAAAATGTTAATGCAAACTGCAGATGCGTGCTCAAGATTTTATCGTCTCTTGATTGAATTATTTTATCTTGGTCCTTGGATGTTGATTGCTAACTATACCATTTTAATTATAACAGAATAACAGTTTACCTTATCAGCGATGTTTACGTTAAAAGCATTTATTTTTGCCCCAATTATATGGCATATGAGGGCGCAATCGTACAAACTACTTGCCAATCTATACGGGCGGCTATTATAGATAACTGTGTGATAATTCATAGCTAGACAATTTTAGCCACCTCGTGAGAATTTTTTTTTCTATATCTTCCCATTTAACTTTCAACACATATACAAATAAGGGATCTATTGTGCTGGACATCAAATCTTGTGTTAGTCATTTATAATAACGGTTGCAAATGATATCATGTGGTATTTCTGTATTGTAGCTAACTTATACAGTACATGTGTACAACCTACGCGCAATTAAAGTATTTACTCGCAGTTATTGCATGTATTACCTTTTATCTTATAGCTACGATATATACGCTAGAGTTATTATAATGGAAGTTTAAAAAAAAGTTAGAGAAACATTAATATACGCAGGTAAAGTACGACGGACCAATCAGTTTGTGTGCTTTACTTAGGAATGACGTTTTATTTTCGATTTTCAGGCAGTTAACTCTTCCGACCCCTTCTCTCAATGCACAGTATTATCAATTTAACTAAAATAAAAAGGAATATGAACTCATTTATGAGTTATGTTTATGCAGATTGTTGCAAAAAAAGACAGGAATAACACATCTTGAAGCAATTTGTTTCTGTCTGGCTACAATAAGACCCATCAAATTGGACGACCCTAGTGGCTTTTTCACACATTGTCCTTAATTGATTAATTACCCCAAAAGAGAAATATTTTGTCTCCAAGCAAAACCGAAGTGTATCCCAGAAATTAGGCGAACATTGGCTGTTGAATAAGTGCATAAGCGCACTGCCGAGCCCATGGGCGTCTGAACCCAATCCAAACGAATTCCAGGCATGGCAAAGTCATCAATAAAATAGATTATAATGGGTGGTATTATATAGCTATAACGTGCAGCGTTTATAAAAAAAATTGGTGTGCATTGGATTTCAGTTTGTTTATGTGGTTACACAAAATGTGCATGGCTTTCAAATAACTGAAACTATAGCTAACAATATCCTAATTCCTAATAATGAACTGTATAATGGTCCTCTATTTTATAAATCTTTGATGCTTTTAACACTCTTGCCATACTTAAAGCTATATCTATACGCAGCACATCATCTAGCATGCATATAGAGATATTGGAAACTTTTCCTAGTTAATTCCTTCTCATTCAGAACTACAACTTGTTATTGGATGTAGTATTTCATAGTATAGAGAACATTTTAAGAAATTTTTCCTGCATACGTTCGGATATAGGCTATAATGATCGGTGAAGTTATGCTAATAGCTGGTACTTTCTAGAATAAAAGTGACAGACGTGCACACATTGAAGTAATTAATATGTACTTCGGAATTCTTTGATGAGATGTCAAAAAACCCCCGTAAGATGATTATTATGAAAATAGCTGATTGAAATTTGGGGTGAAATGATGTGTGCCAAATGGGTGCATGCATTTCTGGGTGCATGAGATTTGAGGCGATGTTTGTTTTTAGTTTGGAATGTAAATAACATAAATCATATCAAATGTATCCTATAGCTATACTTTAAGCCCTCTCAGGAGATTTTTTTATATTTGAGATGCTAAGATACATAGGAGAAGGTTATTCAGGACAGGGTGTCAATTAAATATGTTCCACAGAAGCAATAGAGTTCGACCACCTGTTTCTAAAAGTCATACTTATTGTAACAAGATACACGTGAAGTGTATATATAGAACCTGAAAGAACCTGATAGAACCTGAAATTAAATTGGTTACTTAAATTAAATTATGCTGTAAAGCCTATATAAAGACGTTATCTACACGATTGGGGGAGGAGGGGTTTGGATTGTGCTATATCTAGTGTAATTTTGAGCATTGGGGCGATGGAAACCCAAAGAAATTTATCTAAAAGGGAGAAAACAATGGAATTTCGATCAAAAAAAAACCTTGGCAAATATTTCTTATTCTTTGACTGAATTTCTGAGTAATGTTTAATTTCTGAGTAAATGTTAACTCTCCGCGTAATTCTTTGAAAGGTACGACTTTTCAAATATTTCATACTTGCTTAAATTATAGAGACAATTACAGTCGCATGCACTGCCGACAGTTGGACTATGGCCTTAGGTGAATTCTCTGGCAAAATGAATTTATCGACCGACAGGATCGCATGATGGAATTGGCCTAAAGTGATAATAACACTGTGATATATCATGAGAAAACAATAAAAAATCAACTCAGCTGCACCACATGGGTTACTTTTTGAGATAAACATCATGTGCGATGCTTCTATGTTGTAACATTTTTTAGTTTGGCGTCACATTGTCTGACTGACTATCTAGATCAAGAAATACGTTCTGTAGAAGGGATATTTATAATATTTTTTGAAAGATATCAATTGTTGTATTAGGGTAAATATAAGAGCTCAGTTTATGGCCGGGCACTGACTTGTTTGCCGGCTCTGTCTAATTTACCATATTTTCTGCTAGGCAAAGAACAAATGTTGCAGTAGGTTAAGATTGTACTAGTGATTCGAGAAAATGCAGTTTACTGCATGTATCATACACTTATGTTATCATGACAACCTTATCTTCAATACTAAATTCAGGTTTCATCAAATATTTTAAGATACCGCAAGATTTAGCAGTTAAGATTTCATTGTAACCGAAAATACCATAGCATGCACGTGTGAACGTTTGCATGCATGGGTCAACAAATCTAAAGTTTCGCTGTATAAAAAATACGTATAGTCTGTTCACAAATAGTGGCTTACTATCGTGTTATAATTTTGAAAATTATATTTATTCAATTTGATAAATATGTACCAAATTTCTCATAAAACACCTCATAGGTTGTTTTAAGTATCACGGCCAACCTAAAAGCGGTTTTTAGAAAATAATTCCGCGCTATGTACTTTCATTAAGAATAATAAGAAATCGTGGTTTAAAATTGCTTACGAAATAAAAACGCAACGCAGGCCTACACTACCGGAATACAGCTAGAAGCTAATTATAAATCTTAAAACTACTTATACTGTTATACAGTATGTATTTCAGGAAGCTGTGATTGAAAAGTTGGGGCCAATTATGGATTCAATGTCCGCTTTCAAAGGGCATTTCTTTGTTGAGCATTGTCGGTGCTGTGGTCGTGTGTGGCGGCAACTCAATGAATACACTAGTGATGTTATTCAAAACTCAGACAATTATATACTGATGCGTATTCACGTGTTCTTGGTATGGTCGGAAATGGCTTAAAACGGGAAATTTAATTAAACCTTATTTAGAATTCTAATTTACTACAATGATGTCACTAACGTTTTTAATAGGTACTCTGTGCCAAGCAAAATAACAAGATTTCTGATGTGAACGAGATTTACTGCACGCTATGCTCACGTCAGGCATGAGCTTTGAAATATAATGCCTTTGGGTTGCTATACAAAGAAAATAATGACCAAATGCAATAATTACCAAACATCCCCTACAGTTTGAGATTTTGCCTCATTTTTGGCAAGTTGAAGTGCCGCTGTGCGTAATGTAATGATTACTGATAAAAGACGTATAGCATAACGTACCTATTCTTCTGAAGATAGCTATAAAGCTGCTTTGTACAAATTTATTAATTCATTTAGGTCCTACGCGTTTTTATACGATCGGATATTTATTATTTATATTGCGTATAGGCATTGAAATATATGAATTGATTACGGTAAAGCTATTAAAAAAGAAAACATTGTTATCTTTGACATTGTTATTATCATTTATTATTATGCATATCAAGCACATGTAAACCCCTGGATATATACGTGTCAGTATGCACAGGCATTTGTAGATTTTTAATTCCGTTAAAGTTTCAATACTTTCAATGTGACCGTGGACGGACTTGCATGCATGCACGTACGAATTCTTATAATCTGTAACCTCGTCATAGAGATTATATTAATTACCTCACCTTTAAATGGAATTACAAAAAGCGTAGAAATTAACTTAATCACTGAATCAACAAACCTAGCGTATATATTAAATGATAAAAGTTATATACAATGTATATATACATCGTCATATTCATGGCACTGTATATGTCACATCATACTTAATATAATGGTCTCATTATATTAACAATGGTTGCATGCATTGTGATGCATGCTACAATTGAAGTCATTAGAACAACGAACGTCGTAAACATTAAAATCGCGAGTTAAGTATTAAAAAAACGAACTTAAGTTTGCTCTCGAAATTATCCTAAAAGAAACATTATCTAAGAAAATGAAGGTATTAAGCCTTTCGATTTACAAACACGCATAGACTAAACATATCTCTTTCAATTTTTTCTAAAAATCAATCATTTTAACATCCTATATCATTCGAAGCCAGGAAATGGGCGAAGGCTAAGAACATAATTAGGTTGCACGCCAGTCACTATACACACGAAATAAAATTCGTTCAAATTTGTAAAATTTATTTCAAAAATTCCGACGGCGTCGATTTTGATTGATACTAAATGACTTAAACCTATTTAATGGTAAATATTATAGATGTACATTGTTCATTGGGATAGGCCACTGATTGATACGAGGTTTTCATGTTTTTTATATATACACGCGATCCCATGCGCGTGCATAAACAAAGTGTTATACCAATGACCATTTGATTTGACGCGTGTGAATTACACCCCCCCTTAAAGAATTAGGTGACGCGCCCCAGAAAAATATTTCAAAGCATTACTGGATACCTAAATTTTTATTTCTTTCCAGTACTTTCCACCGGCGTCAATTGTTGCGCTATGTATAGCATACCTTATATAATCTCAGGGACTGAATATTTCTCAACCTATGTACAAACATTCTTGGCGTATTTTTTGCGTCAAATTATTCCAAAATCCAAACATGTATCTGCGTCCAATAAGTATGTTATACGAGTGCGTCAAATTGCTCTGGAACATTCAAAGTCTCAATAGACGTTCAATATCAGCGAAACCAAAATCACAGAGCATGAGCTCTTTGTGATGAAACGAACACAAGTGAAAATTTAACCAATATCACTTAAGTCATACTCCATACTTGTTGACAGCGTCGTTTACTGTATAATGGAAAAAACGTATGCGAAGACGTGAACTATAAATATGTACATGCAGACCGGCGAATTCTGCTATCCTATAAGTATCACTAAACATCACCTCCTATACCTAGCTATATGCTGTACGGATAGCGAAACTATGCAATATTTGCCATAATAGAGAATAGAGATACTGTTTTCAAAATTATCCATTCCCTTGTTCTCACGCGGAACCCTATGAAATACCTCGCACGTGAATCAACACTTTGAAAGCATTTACCACTTCTCTACGAATATCATATTTTTCCAGACTTGTGTTATGTATTATTTCATTAAATGTTGAGCTTATATGGTTTAAAGCTGATAATTGACGAATGTCAAAGAATTTCTTGTTCACGCTAAACAAGAGTTGCTTTTCGGCTCTATGCAAGATAAAGCAAGGTGTTTCACTAGCTTATAATATATATTCCCACTCATTATCATATACAGTTTGTTAGACAAATAACTTATTCTTTAATCGGCCCATAGTATTAACTAATTTCTATGCGAAATGAGTGCCAGACTGCCAGCATAGTGTGAAATTCAGACAAATAATCGAGACACTTCAAGAGTTTCTTGCCACACAAGCAGCTCTACTCACGAAACACAACAAAAAATGCTGGCGCTTTCTGAATAAAATTATTGCAATGTGGGTGGAATTTAATTATGTGTATATAAGCAAAACAAAGTACTGATTTTATCGATAAAGTTGGCAATTGATCGTCCGGAAAAGCCCTCAACAGCAAGAATATTGGCACCTTGGTTACATTTTTGTCAGCATGAGGGCAAATATATTTTAAGATTGTAACTAGTTTTAACAATATAGACTTGATCATTCAATTCCCCTTATAGAAAAGAATACCACAGTTTAGCGAAAATGTAGCTTACAGATAGTCAAAAACTTCAAAATCAATTACTTTATCTTTATAAACATTCTTTATTGTTATAACTTGCGTCTAGCGGAACATAATGCACGATTAGGTTACATGGTGTTAAAGGTCTATTACTCCGGAAAATTCTAAAGCAATACAAGTGTTTATGTTTAAAGCATTCTTGTAGTTATTAATGATCCTTGATCCTTCCTGCTACGAGTATTTAACAGTGCTCGCTAGTTTGCAAGTGCTTGATTGGCTTTTAGGGTACAATAGGATTGCGCTTTCAGAACGTCGGATGTGTGGGGTAGAATAACACATACTTAAACCCGCACAAGACGGAGGTTTTCAAAATACGCATGCAAATAAAAAATGTCTGTCGCCCCAGGTAGGATATTCACCCAGCCATATGTTCTTAGGATAGGCGATTCCTTGGGCTATTCAACCACAGTGTTGGCAACTTGATCAGAGCATCTTGAATTCACAATATATATCATGTACTCAACAATGCGCTACAATGTTTAAGCTTTAGAGTAAAACTACAGATTTATTGCAGACTATGGAACGCGAGATTTGGATCTAAATCTAAAGATTATACGTGATGATCAAAATGGATGCCTCCCAAAACCTTTCAAGAAAGAAATAAACTATCAAGTTTTCATCTTGTGAAACACTCTTTATGGCTTTTGAATAGTTCTTGAATAATTCCCAAGAATAACAATTGTTACTATCCCTTGCTGCTCCTGTTGTGAATCAATTATATGCGACCTAGTGACTAATACCGAGAGTAAAACCTTTGTCGCGCAGGTAGCTTTGAACGCAAAGTAACCGGAGTTCACAAATCGCAGTTGTTATCACAGCTGAAAGGTTAAGTGCACAAAAAATATAGGCAATCAAGTCATTAGGCTTGCATTTTAAATCATGCTTTCTCTACAAACGCAAATTCATTCTGTACTTTGACTTGTTTAGGAGACGACAACTTAGGATATAATTTTGGCGAACATGTCTGGTCTATGACAAACATGCAGGCACGCGTGACTTACTTGCCCAAACTCCTGAAAATGTTATCACCAACCCGAGACACCACAAAAGGCGTGTGATAATATCCATGTTTCGTTTTGCGTTGCTCATTCAATGTCTGCCTCTATTGATACGCTGTACAATAATAATAATGCTAATAGTGCGCGCCAGCTTTGACCCAAAACTGGCTAGTGGCAATCCGATTTACAACTGTGCGTCAGCTGATAAAATAACTACGGTGTTTTTAGCGCACTGATTAATGCGATATTTACGAGACATTCGTCTGTCATCACTCGGCATGGTGTTCATATGGTCATTATAATACATCGCGCTGGCACCTCGCCGCGCACGTTTTGTTACTGACGTAATGCATTCCATACGATATCAGTCATTCTAATCGGCCTTCAAATTCCACAAGTGGGTAAAATGTGATGCATTTACATGTCACAGGTAGATAACAGAGGTCTAGCAAGCTTTTTTTTAGATTTAGTTTACATAGCAACAACACACTCACGTAGAATAATGCAAAAGAACACACTAGAAGAATAGTCCTCTCTATACAATGTATATACAAGTATTTACACAACCTGCATGTTTATTACGGATAATGAAACCGATTCCCCTCCCCTAAACCATAAAACCGTGCACCATTTACGCTGCGATTGTTCCAAATGACTGCGAGAAACTGAATGATACAGAAAACTGCACGAAATTAGAATTGTCGCTTCCCACACATGATTTGTAATTTGGGTTCCCGAAAATAGAATAGAAAAGTACTCGTCACTTACGAAATTCTCACCTAAAACTGGCAAGACTTTGAATTGAAGTAATCTTTGTATATTTCATTGTCCGCTTAATCACGCCGGCCAGGCCCTGAAATGGCATCTTCAATCAGGTCATTAAAAATATGACACGAAACACAGCTAATTATATTCATTATATCGTTTTGGAATATTATAGCTATACAAGTATTTTTCAGATTGTAATTCATTCGACGTTTAATGGCCCGGACGGAGTTCATGGGGCAGCAGGTAAAAAGCTAATAAGCGTTAGCGTGAGGCGAAGATGAATGCTTAGAGCTGTTAAAAGTGTTCGTGCCTTGTTGTTCAGTGTTGATTAATTCCTTTACCACAATCCTTAAAACGGGCGTTAGTGCACCTTCTTTAATCACGACTATAATCTGAATGGGTCGAAGTAGACTTGATATCCTCGCAAAATAATTAATATTTGCACGTACTTCCGAAAGTGCTAATCCTTTTTAATTCTCGTCTTTCTTGATTGAGAGTCGTTGAAGTACCTAATGATCACGAATGCATAATAACATCGTGAGGTTATGCTTTATTCTGGCAATGACTATCACACGACCACAGGAAGCCGGAACTAGCGCGTCCTGATGACAATGCTTGGAACATGCAGGTAATTTATTCTGAGGCTAATTATATGCCGTATGAAATTATTATTCCCTTCCTCTCATGTATATATATCTACACCAATTATCATAGTTTTTCTATGCTAATTAGTAATTACCATAGTTTTACCAGTGTTTATTTTTTCTCGTGAATCTATTATTTTAGACATTATAAAGAAATAATCTGTTATGCATTGCATTGTTTGCCGCGTTTTCGATTTTCTATTTGAGAGACAATTTTTTCCCACCTACCTATTGTATTTTCGTGATGAAAAATTCAAAATGTTATAACTTATATTTTATAGCGGTCAGAAGCGAAAAAAATATTGTTCAGATTTATTGGAAAAGTCCTTATTCCGGCCTGCTTCACGAGTTATAGGAATAAGGGATCAGACAATGAATTGATATATTAAGCCAAATTCTTCGCAGTTATTAACATGAATCGTCTCTTCCGCTCTATTGCCGCATATCCTGCATGGTGTATGCAGAAAAAGTTCCAAGGCGTTTTCGCCATTTTGCCAGAGCTCTCAGCCAGCAGACTGAGAGTAGCTCCTCGTCTTTTTATTTTTGCATGTCTACTACTTCCTGTAATCCATTTTGTTTTTGAAATTTATGTCATACACCAGAGAAATAAAAAAATTTATACGATAAAATATGGTCACATATAATAGTTATATTTATGTATATAGGTATTTGTTTGAAAACATGCGTTTAGTAAAGTATCATTACACTAGACGTCATGGCTCAATACGAAAATTCTTTCTTACAAAATTCAACATCTCATCAAAGCGGATATAGTGACAATGACATGGTAGTGATGGTGCATCTGTCTAAAATGATTTTGTACCCCATACATGGCACCTTAAAGTGAGAAAGTGCATGATGTCTGGGATTTCATGTGTCATTTAAAAGAAGATTTTTACCCTAGCTAAATCGACATCTGACTGACATCTTTTTTATTACAGCGAAATGCATATCTATACGGTTCCTTATCGCAATTCAGTATGGATTAACCCACCCCACTTCAGTTCACTCACGCCGAAAAGCCATAGGAAAAGCAAAAGGTGCTTTTTTCAAAGTTGATGACATTCGTTGCTATAGAGGCACTATCATACAGGAAAAGCTTCAAGTGTTAATAACGCAACACTCGTATTTGGCGACATTTACTTATTTCCGAAAGATTAAATACTTGTAAATGTCTATCTTTCCTGCATGTTTAATCGAATTGGTTGGAAAATAACTTCCTCGGTATAAGACTACATTACCAAACCCATCTCATCATTGATTCCATCAAGACGGTATTGCCATGGATAGTAAAATAAACCTTCATCAACAAATAACAATCGTACGTTTTTCAGTACGATAAGACTTTTTCATGTCTTATTGTCTGAACTGACCATCCTCCACATATATTTTATAATAGAAAATTCAGTCATTCAATAATTAGGAATGATTTTTATGACTGAAAACAAATTATTAAATCTCTATTTTACAAACTGCGCATGCGTTTAGCGCACATGTGGTAACTGAATATCAACAGTGACTATACTAAAAATGCGGAACATTTTAAAAAATGCCAATAGTCGACTAGCAAGGTTGTGGTATCTTAGTGCAGCTTTTTAAAAGTTAATGCAGTTCCAGTTTTGCAGTTCAGTTTCCTATAAAGGCCTCTTTTCACTTGCGATTTTGGTGTTATTTCAGTAACTAGGGCCGATACTGCTTTTGATAGATGTGAAGGAGTAAATTAGTTACGAATGTTCCAATAAGGGCTCTCATACATCAGAACATTCTCTAAATCAAGTAGTTGTAGAAGTTCCATCTTTTGTTGACTAGGGTGTCACCTAAAAGTCTATTATGGACTATATCAGTCGGCAGATATACTTTTTTAATCGGCAGAAATAGATTTTGGAAGACTAAGGAGCAATATTACGGATAATTTGCATGAAGTGTAAAAGTGAAACAGAAAATAAAAATGGGCTATAAACCAAAAACATACTTGACTAACTGAAATGGTACTCCCAAAATTTTTGGAACGAAGGAGATGAATATCTAATTACACTTGTGTTACGCGTATTTTAAATAACAATTAAGTGAACAACATATAAGACAGTAACTCATTGAAGCCTAATCGAACTATAAGATGTAAATATGGGTATATAGAAACGCCATTTCCGACGTCCCAGAGCTCCCAAGTTCTAGAGGACGTCGTCAATGAACAATACGCCATGCAATCATCTAGAATTTTATACACAATTTAGTCGGTACAGCTTCCTTAATCATTCGGTTTAAATTACCATACAACCTCTGAACAACTTTGAACACTGCTCTGTTTATAGATGATCTCACAATAATCTTCAAATGGTAACAATAACAAGCTAGTGCTTGGGAAAATTTATCTGACTTGAATTATCAATTTGTAGAAAACACCATGTTGTTATATGCAGAGCTTTTAGTCTGTTAACCCGAGCCTTAATCAGTGCAATTAACGATCCATATAGAATTTACACGTGGTGTTTTCTACAATTTGATTATTTCAGTTAGATATATAATACATTATTATAAATCACCATTCAAAATTTCAAATATTAAAATTTACTTGATTTCTTAACGCATAAGCAGAGAGGTTCCTACTACAGGGTTGTTATATAATACGACACAAAATAAAACTATTCAATTTAAGATCCGGCCTCGATAAGAGACAGCTTCATCAGGAATAAATCAGCAACCTAGATGCGCAGATACGCATCTCCTAACCGCTTTATAAAGTCTATCTAGTGTATAATATATTATATAACGCATGCATGATTAGCTGTTGTGCATCTTGGGCGTCTGTATATTTTAGCGTAAGGTAATTTACACCTCAACTACATTGCTACTCAAATTTATACTAAGTAAGCATGCAAAAATTTAAGTGATTACAGTTAACATTTGCTGAGATGAAAATGATGAAAAATACTCGGGATTGTCATGTATTTTTTTATTTCATGGGCGAATAGCGCTTCAATGGTGTTTTGATATCGCAGATTCTCAAAATCGTTATCTAAAATACCAACAGAGTGTTAAAAAATTGTTTGATTTTTTTCCCGAAAATTAGTTCCTAGTTGCATCAGCAATAACAGGCTTATGATTGTGAAAGTATGTCCTCATTAACGCTATCTTATTAGGCTGATTAGGACTATTACGTTCCACCTACAGCAGCATAAAAAGTCACTTTTTAACCGACACGAAAGTAGAAGGTTTATCAAGCCAACACTTTAAACGCCACCATTCCTCATGAAGCCACTTTTTAAGTTGTCATGTTTCACGGCATACACGTGAAATAACTGAAAACAGTAATTTTGTGTGAAATTAACGCATCACGCGTGTTTAGTGCCTAATCAGATTACACTGCTACGCCCAATTGATCGAAGTATACGATATTGCGTTTACTGCATAGGTCAAAATAACACGCATGCATGGGATCAAACTATTTTTTATCGTGACCTATAAACCCATTTTTGACTAATTTACTTGTGGAAAATGCGAGAAATTGCCTAAAGGGATTTTATTTACAAAATCATGGTAATTTGTGCTTAATATGTGATGTTGTGTAGCTAGGTTGTGTATAATCGAATTTGGCCTCGTCCTATAATGGGCTATATTGGTTAGACCTCAACGTGTATTGTGCTCGGCAACTTTTGAGCAACTTTTTAAAATTTGAACAGCTGTTCTGGTTTCGAGAAACCTGGAGCAGCTTTTCCTTTTTCTAGTAACAGGAGGTAACATTTAGGTTTATCAACCATACTGCTAATTTCGCACTAATTATTAAGTAAAATTTCGACCATTAAAATATTTATTTATTCACTAGCAAAACCTGAAGGGGCATAATATTGGTATATCGTCTCCAAACTTGTCATCATCATGAGTGGTTAATTTCTTCCATGGTTCCTCAAATTTTTTTCGACGAAAGTTTGTTTCATTCCTTCATTAATTAGATTAATTTAAATTCAGAAAAAAACAGGAATGTCAGACCACATCAGACGTGCTGTATGTGTATCCATGCATTGGGACATACACGAATGTGCTGTAGCGCTGATAAAATGCGATGGAAGTCCAAAACGAAATTCGAAATTCGATATTGAACCTTTCTAGTGCCAACATTTTAGCTACATTGGATTTTCTCGTCGAAATGTTCATTATGTCTGCTCTGATAATCCCTGCGTGTTATTAAGATGTGAGAATCATGTGATGACAATGTAATGAATTGATAGCAGCTATACCGAAATATACTGCGCATGTATAAACGCGTATATATAAAGAAGTCAAGCATTATAATTCTTGTTATTGAACTATTGTTTGTTAAATCTGCATGACATTTTCAACTTTTCAGATACATAAAATTATCTCGATAAAAGTTGTGGGATTAGTATATCAATGGTTGATATACACAGGTACTAAAGCAGATAACCTATACCCAAACAATGATGCATATACGTCATTACCTGGTCAAGTGGTTCCCCATTACCAAGCTCAATCAATAACTAAAGTTATTTATGCGATGACACAAGCCAAAACACAGATTCAAATGGCTTCCGCTAATTGCAGCGTTGCCAGATAATACGAGCAGCCAAACACAACCACGCGTACAATGTTTTCTTTATTTGTGACTCTTTGTTTCCTTCTTAAGGCCAATAAGTACGTAGAGCGGTTCGAGGTTGACTAACATATTTGATAGCAAATGTTAACTTTATGTTAAACGAAAAGCATCTGGGAGTCTTCACTCTGTTGTCTCATTGATATAAAAACTAAAAACTTGTAAATCCGTTCTGCGAGACTGAATCATTACTTAGCCTAGCCTAGCAAAAATAGGTACGCATTTCGTATATCTATGTAGTTACTGGTCCCTGACACCTAACTAATTAATACTAACTATAGGTGTTATATTTAATTTCCTAATAATAATATAGTTTATTTATGTTTATAAATAAATAATAATTTTATCCGATAAATTTTTCACGATACGATTTACACTGAATCAAGTATAATCGAAAAAACTCTTTGCACGGCTAGACTGTGCAGTGGAAAATTTCATTATGCGATCAGTAAAATGGAACATTTAAAGGCACATCATAAAAACAACCAATTACAAAAGATTAGTTAATCAAGGGAGGTTAATGTTCAGGGAAATGGCTGAAACTACAAGGTTAAGAAAACCCTCGAAAAAGTTAAGCTTCGTAATCCACTCGAACTGTAGATTACCCCCCTAAGCTCAATTACTGAGAAAACAAGTTTTTTTAGTGACACGGCTTTTTCAAAGAAAGGCGTCTAAAATGAAAGTTCTGAAATTGTTGTGAGTCACTTAATTATTAATAAGCATTAAGTAATTTTTTCATAAGCCCCGGAACGATAGCTGTAAAAAACAGAAAAGGGTCACTTCCTACCATTTTCATTCCCAATGATGTAAGTGACGACGCTCTCCAAGGGTTGAAAACACTGGATTACGTTTACATACTTGCCGCTCGTGTATCACTATTCTGGAAGTTCAGTTGGTCATGGGAGTCTAAAATGCTCACGACTAAGACCACTATTCTCGCGATGTGTATATCTCTTTTATAATAAAGTTATAGCTTCAACAGGGAAATCGCATTAAATACACTTTTGGACCGACATGTACGTAATTCGCGGGTGGTTATATAGGCGTGCGGCTACTTTAAAAAAAATATGTTTTTGGGCGTAGTAATATCTGAGGTCTGAAATTTGAATTTCAAGAATGGACTATAAATTGTCGGTTTGGGTGCGCTACTGCAGGAAGACGTATTCTTTAGAACCATCAACTAATAGTGCTAGTTTTTGTTACAAGATTAGAGTCCCAACAAAAAAGTTTTTTCCGGGTTGAAAAATTTTCTATGCCTGCTTCCGTGCTCGTGCATAAGCCACGGTTACACGACGCAATTTTTTCATGCAAACCGCCTCGCAAAGAATTGCGTTAATCCTTGCACATGTAGACATCAGTCTACTTTGGCGACCTACCCCCATCCCCCCCAATAATCTTTCGACACCCCAATAATACAGTATTATAATATAAATTATTTTGAAATTCAAATGTATTTGAAATTGTACATATAGGGAACACATGTAACTGTGCTCTGAAATGGAATCAACTTTAAAAGTTCTTGCTCAACGCCAGCCATGATGGCGCCTCCTGAACGGGAGCTCTAAACATCTTTCAAAGCACCTGCGTTGTAAGTTGTAACAATATTGCGAGACAAGATGCGCAAGCAATTACAACGTGTAATGTAACAAAGCCTTTATTCTCGTGCAGACTCTAACTTGTTATGCGATTTAATATGTAAATATGAATGTATCAATATACACCCTGTCCTGTAATTAAGCGATTGGCTACGGCCCTGATTTCAGTCTTAATTCTGTCCTGGTGCTTTTAATGTAACTTTTAGGGTAAATTTACGAATCATGATATAAAGAGTACCACCTTAGGAATTATATTCACTGATTAATTAATTCATATCACTTGTCGAATATCGACTGGAGAACTGGGCAGCAATCCATGTTTTATAACTTGAAAGATAGCTTTACGCTTTACCGCCGTTTGAATGTTAATATACATCATTAGGAACAAATAAATGCGTCTAGCTCCTCAAAGTTTTGAGTATGTCGTATTAGACATACAATATATGCAATCAGCGAAGGCGACAATGGTATAAACAAGTGCATTGCTCAGATTTTAGCAGGAAGCTATATATAGATATGAGGGAAATGTTTTATGCAATCAGACATAGAATTCGTTGGCTGAATTAAAAAGTAAGGCACCATAACTTTTGCAAACCCACAGCCGTACGAATGAACAGGTGTCTATTGCGTCTAATCGAGAGATTTAGCTCGAAACGATTATCTACATCAAAATATATACTATGATGCTATATAAAACTGAAGATGCTTTTTCCCAATCAAACAATACAGAACATGATAAAATCTCCTCCATGACCATGTGTATTGCATGAATGAAATAGCCGTGAACAATCCGTGCATCTGCAGCCTTATTATATGCACCTTAATCTTAATATGATTTTTCAGTACAATAATTAGATCTTAACACAACTCATTTCGCTGAACCAACCGTGGCTATATTTTATAACTAGGGGATATCTACACTGAATACTTTACCCTGGCTAGAGCGATAATTGGGGGGGGGGGCGTATTCATAAATTAGTGAACTTACAAAAGAAATCCGTCGGCCAGAACTGAATATATTAATCCCCCCTCCAATTATCGGTATAGCGACGCCTCTGTCTTTGGTCTTGCATTGTTGACCTTATAAATAAACTATCTTTGAAAACTAACATCTTCTAGAATTTAGGTAGTGGCTTTCATTCTTTAAACAAGAAAAATGCAAACAAACATCAGTGGCGTCGCCAGGGGGGGGGGAATGAGGGAGATTCGTTCCCCGCAGTTATTCTAAAGACCACTTTTAAGATTTTTCAAATCTAAAAAGAAAAGTGGGGGGGGGGGTATTCCAACAACCGTGTAAATAACGAAATTGTCGAATTAACCTTACTTTTGATCACGTAACGAATGACATTACAATAACATATCAGCATAGAAAGAGACATTGCAGATACGATTGAGTTGGATACTCTTGTTGACACATTTAGATTAGCTAACAACAGAAAGTTGCCCTTGTGAAAACTGTTTGTTTATAACAAAAATCGCCGATCTATGGCTTTCAAATTGTCCTGAACGTGCCAGAAAGTGCGGGAAATAGCGTTTTAAAAACCCTTATTTCTATAGAAATAAAAATTTCCTTGAGGGGAATGCCCCCAAACCCCCCCAGAGGTGTCACGCCTTTTGTTTTTGTCTCGTCCCCTCCAGTTTGAAAAAACTGGCGACGTTACTGACAGGCATAGTAGGAGAAATTATGTAGGCCGTAAGAAACAAATATTTTCACGAAGTACCATGCAGTAACACTATTGTCGAATTGAACTCGATTGATATTTTCACTTCACATTCAAAACTGCCTCGACAAGGCAACAAACAGGTGTAGCCTTCGATGTTTGAAGAAGAAACAGATATTTCAAGTACCGCGTGGAGCCTCGCCTCCAGATATCGAAGTAAACGCAGATATTGACTTTTTGGCAAACTCTGTTGGAATTCTGTGGAAATTCTGGCTATATTTATGTCTCAATATGTCTTAAGGTTATAAATATATAGTATCACCAACAGCACTGTTGTAGAAATCTAACTTATCAATTTTTAAGTAAATATGGATACTTTACTACCGGATTTATTAGGTTTCGTTTTATTTTATAATGTATTGAAGATATGTTGGGAGAATATTCTTTAGCAGTTAATAAGGTAGGTCAAGTAGCAAGTTTGAAGAGCATGCGAGTGTATATTTGCCATAACAGATGGATTGAGATACATCTCGGAAGAACATGCTGAGTGGCTCTCGGACGCAGACAAGCGGTTAATATAAAAGTAGGTGTGGTTTTCGAGAGAATAAATGTTAGTTCCAAGATCTCTTTTGAACTGATGAAAAACTTGCATTAGCAGTGGGAATATCAAAAAGGTCCTACAATTAGGCAATTACCATTTATATACAAAGGCTATTGAAGTGGAGTTTTGTATTATTTGAGCACTAAAATATAGCATAAATTGAACGGTTTTAAATACATTAATTTGTAATCGTCTCTAATTTAATAACAAACGCGAACTACGCAGTTAATTAATGCAGTAGCCAGCCAAGTGATTTCTGTAACGGAACATGATGCGAATGTACTGGTGCGAGCGATGTACAAATACGTTCTCGTTTTTATTAATCATATACATGTATGTATGCATGCATATATGTGCATGTGTATGTATTTAGTAGGCTTTATTTCAGGACGCTATAACTAGCCTTGTCAACGAAAGTGTTGGTTTTCCGGAAGGGGCGTAACTAATGCAATAGTTAATTTAAAAAGCATTTAGAAAAATATTTAAATTAAATGCATGCTTTATATTGTTATTTTACTGAATATCTTTTTTCGGTCTTAAAAATTTAAGGAGTACAAGCACCCACGAACAGTAAAAAAAACACGTAAAAGCACTCAAATCATTTAAACCGCCTCAAACCTTTTCGCGCTTAAAACTGCCACCAACTTAGCCCAGTTGCACGAGATTTATGTGAAAGTGCATGTTTAGAAATCTTATAGTAATGATGTAAAATCTTGCTAGAGAATTGTCTCAATTCTAACCTTCCAAGGTCAATAATCCATCTGGTTTTCGAGCTTTTGCAGTTCATAACGCAAGATGAAGAGAAGCGCAACGTCAAATGAAGTATATGTATTTGCCCAGTGCAATATATATTCGGCCAGTGGAATAAAATGATGCTATTTTTAATTAGGACCATGAACTTCGTTAACATAACCGAACAATTTCCCTCCCAAAATTAGCTTATGGACTAGATGATTTTAAAATTTATATGTAATTCGCATTGATATTCTCAATACAAAAGGGGCTTTTTACAGCAATATTAGTTTGAGCGGTCAGACAACATGTATGAGAGTGACTTTAGCTGAGAAATTACTTAAAGTAATTTCAATGTAACTTTCAGTTAATAGAAAATAACATACTGAATGAAGTGCTTACTTTGAAGTGTTTGTTCTGCAGCAACAGAATTCTGAAACGCCAGAATCATAGCCAACAGAGATATTCCATGGTAAACAGTCATCCTTATAGCAGCCATAATATTAAATGCAACGCCACGAGTGTTTATAAGTCAAATTATTTTGTTTTCATTTTTATATACGAATGCCTTTGACAGTTCATTGACTTTTTGGCAGCGAAACATGTGACGCCAAAAACAATGATCAGGTCGCTCTTGTTGGGTTAATATTTAAAAATGTTCTGATGTTTGACAGATTTCCTGCCTTACTTTGTGTGATATAGCACTTGTATTCTAGGTCAATGGCAATACAACATTACACGCAGTCTTTGACCATTTATGATTTCAATAGCAACGTATGAATATTTAGTCAAGTGGAAGTGTACTAAATGGCAAAAGCCAAGAAAAGTTTTGAAATAAAAAGTCCTAGGCCCAGAAAGTGTAGAAAGACTTTCATGTTAATCTTATAAATTTCCTCTTTCATTTTAGAGTCTTAATTAAATACAATTTCATGCATGCGATTATATCAAGCAATATTGATGATGCGGGGGAGCCGCGTAATTCATAGCCAACTTCTGTTACATTATAATGCTGTAATTGTAAGTTACCCTTAATCTTTTAAACATTGCATTTATGCTGTTGCAATTAATAATCCGTGGTTAAATATCAGTTCTTATCAAATTCAAATTTATATTACCAACCGGCGATTTCGAATATATTCGCTTTTGAGGCATCTTCAGGCTACGTCATCTCTGTCCTTCCAAATATGAGAAATATGCGTTCACTCACACGGCATCGCTAACCTGAGGCCAAGCTCATAGGACGGACTGAACAGACCATGAAAGCGTGGGGAGGACAGGGGCGTAACTAGAACTATAATATTCGGTGGATATATTCGGTTCTGCCCGACGGATTTCTATTGTAAGCTTTTGCATAAGAAATCCATCGGGCAGAACTGAATATATGAATATTCACCCCCGCCCTAATTATTGTTCTAGTTACGCCACTGCATGGGGAAGGGAGAATCTTCGAGAACATATATAGCATGATTGCTCGATATTTGGAGTCAAGTAGCGCACGCCGGGAAGCAGGAGGGTAGGAGGAGTAGGTGCATTTAATTTGTTTATTCCCTATTTGGTGTAAAGATGCATGCAGTTTATTTGTGATATGAGCTTGGTAACTATGTTTTTACAAAGACATATTCCACCAATATTCCACCATGAATGACTGTAAAAACACTGCTTTAATTAACTCAATAAAATGGGTTTTTGAGAGCACAAAGTTTAAATTTTAATCCTTTTCAATCAGAAAAACATATACATTATGGGTAATAGCGATTCGTTGTTAATACAAAGCGTTCCTTGTATACACAAGAGTAAAGAGCCTATATATGAAATCTATACCTATTCTGCATGATACTGTCTGAAAAAACCTGTATATTTGTTGAACAATTTCAAAAACAAATCCATGGCAAATCCATGCTAACATTGTTCCAAGGCCGTCACTACAGCTAGAATGTCCTAAAAACTCCGACACGAGACTTTATAGACACTATGGCGCTCATTTCAACCCACTTTAGAGGGGATTACTGTATTGCATATATTAATCTATTCGTTCAGCTCGACAGATTTGCTTTGTATGTATGTGTGTTTTCGAAAGAATTCCGATAGTCAGAAGTGAGAATATACTGTACGAATATACATTGCGCTATAGTTGCGGTCCCGCATATACCAAGAATCCATGCAATTGAGGTAACAAACCGAAAATCAATTGGATTGCATGAAGAAGTTACTGTATTAAACTCACGAATTGATCATTTCATCAGATATATTTAATTGCTTGCGATGCGTAGCATAGCAAGCTTTAAAATGGGCATTTTTTTTTTTTTTTTTGTTTTTATTTTTTGGGTTCTAGATAGTAGACCTCCGCTCGGCCACGGGGTATAATTATTATTCAGCAACTCATTATTATTCAAGCGACTGATTATTATTCAGCCAAAAGTCTTACATCTTTTAGCTGTTTGACCTCCCCCCCCCGGATATTTAGTATCACACCATACAGTCGTCAGTTTTTCGGAGTTTTTCGTAGCTTCCGTCACAGTCAAAACACGACGCTAATGATCTTTCATCATTCTTTCATCAGATATACGTAACGCCTTCGTATATATTACCGTGACTATTGTGTTTCGGGTAGCTTGTGGGAGACATTTAGCAAGCGTGCGTGTAATACAGAGCGCATGCGTCGTTGTAAAACATCAAGCGTTTGCACTGGACTTCGTTTTAAAAGGCTTTTTGTTAACTATAGACTAACGTCTATGCTCCCTGTACGACACGATTTTACATTTTGCAAACAATGGATAGAATTGTCTGTTCGGAGGCTTACAGTTATCTGGTCGGATGTCCTTTCAGCCAGCGAGCATTGACGACATGACCAAAGTTGGTTGAAACGCGTGCCTCTATCCGCATTCACATGATTTGTTGTTGTTTGGTTCTGTACCTTTACCTTATTTAGTTGCTGTGCTATTTGTATAGACTTGGTCATAGCACTCGGTCAAAAAACACTACAGGGGTCCAAAATTTTAATTGCAAAAAAGCTGAAGAATAAAGTAAAATTTTGGATCTATAATTCTCATATTCAGTTTGTAGCATAACTTGTCTCGGAAAAGTTAAACCGATACAACTGAATAGATTCTGCTTAGGCACTGAATACAATTGATGTTTATAGTGTTGTTTATTGTACAGACCAAAGACCTTCAATCGGAGTCCTTTCTATATTTATATACCATTTATTTGTACAGTAATTCCTAGTATTTGCTGGAGTTCATGGTATTTTTGTGTATTAAATTCAGAGTATAGTATAATACATCATTTAAAAACAAGCATCACTGAAGTCACTGAAGCTCAGTGAAGTAGTGTGACTTCCTCTATTTATTAACATAACTGTCATCTTTGGCATGGATTATGGGAGTGGGATACGTTTGTTTACGCATGCATGTGATGGTACATTAGAGGAAATAATGTGCGTTGGCATTAGAATCTCTACATTGACGTTTATAGCATCGTAAAACTGCATGGCCACGTATACCACGTATTAACACCAGTTAGACTATGTGTAAAACAGCAATAACTATTCAAAGTTTATTAAGCCTTTTGAACGCCAAAACTTGTGAACATATTTCGATATATGCTTAGTGTATATATTATGATCGTGAAGCTGTTTGCCGTTTGTTCAACGGGCTCATTACTATAATAGAAGCGGTATATACTCTCCACACGAAGTAACTTCCTATAAGGTAACGTCACAATTACTATAGTTTGTAACTCGCGCTGGCCAAATATATTTGTTGGCATACAACAAAATCAAGGTTTATTTACAGTGAATCTGGTCTATTGGTGAGATTGTTCGCCAAAACCTGAAGGTATGCTGTACAACTACGGTAGTTCATGACTAAAACTCCTTTTTCGGGTGATTATAATTAGTGTTTGTCACTGATCTGGTGTTGGTAGCTAAATATAATTATCCACGTACAAATAAATCATCATGCATGACATATTTAATACTACTTGCGGTCTATTAGCGCGAAATATTATTTTAGCACTCGGTGCAATCTAAAGGCGATTTTCCACTTACAGCGAAATCGTTCGCTAGCGAAATATTTGCATATTTTCTTTTGAATTGAAAACAGTCAAGTCGCACTAATTTATTTATGCTGTTAAAATTCAAAAGAAAATATGCAAATATTTCGCTAGCGAACGATTTCGCTGTAAGTGGAAATCCGCCTTAAGCCTGGGCGGACATTTCGACTCCGCAGAGGCTGTTGGTGTATGAAAACTAAGAACGTAATATAAATGAAAAACAGCATTTTTGAATCAATATTTCTCATTTCCATACATCAACAGCTACTTCTGTAATTGCACCATGTAATCGAACCCTTAGTACAATCTAATTGTGGTGCTATCGTAGCTATATTGTTCGTAACTACAGCCTAGAATTCGCATCGCAAGCTAACGCCAGAGTGGGCGTCTTGTTTTCAATCACTTCATATAATTATATAATTATATATATATATATATATATATATATATATATATATATATATATATATATATATATATATATATATATATAAATGCCGCTTTTGGCCTATAATACAAACTTTTAAGTTTATTCTCATGATACGACTGAAAATAAGTCGAAAGATAGATAAATATAGGCATTCATGAAATGTTATAGATATTTTGCCGTCAAATTATATAGACATTTTTTCTTCTTATCTCCATACAATTACCTTGAACGAATAACCCAATATTAAGCTTGTTTTCCACTAGGCGCTGTTTTGCTTGTAAATCCCCTCATGCCAGATCGTTTTACAAACAATTAAGACTAGACGTGCAATACTCGTGGTGCTTTACATTCAACGATATATTGTTTTCTATAATATCGGTTAAAATATAAGGAAAAATAAATATAAGAAATATAATCTACCACACATTTAGAAATGTAATTGTCAGATAATTTGACATGCAGTTCTGCAGTTTTTCGATTTTTTTTTCTGCAAATTCTCGAATCGTATTGCCGCGGTAGTTTAAACTATAATTGTATCCACCAGCCGCGCACCTGACCTTGCACTATCCGTTGTAATAAATATATGAAATCAAGCTTTGGCTTGAAAACTGAAACCAAATCATTTCATCTTGTACCCATGCAGTATTCCTGTGCAAAATTAAACACAGCCAGCGTCCGCAGCGATGGAATGAGAATAGGCAAGTGTCTTTTTTAAAATGAGAAAATCATTTCCACAAACCATTTTAACGTCGTTTGAAGTTGTACAGTTTGAGAAACAAACAGAGCTAGTTATCGTGCAAATTCATTACTAAAGATTGCCAAAAAATCATTATTATTTTACCTGATCTTGTTCAGTCAGGGTACAGGCATTACATGATAAATATAACTTGACATATACTTTTGCCCAACAGGCCATCACTAGACTCAAAATAACAACATTCCTATAGAAAAGAGCAAGCCCGTTTACACTTAAGTAACTACTCATTTGACGAATTCCTAATGCCGGGAAGCAAATGAAACGAATCATTTAACACGTTGCATGTTAAGTATTACAGTTCACAGCAGGTGAACACTCTATATAGACACACCCTATTTTATTCAGATTCCAGACACCATAGCTGACTGAACAGTATGCATGTCGGCATATATTTGTATCCCAGCTCATTTAGAACATACTAGTGCGTACATATGTGCCATCATCGGTGATAAATAAATTACACAATGTTGGTAGATATCAATAGATTCTCTCATTTTGCACGGTACAGTAAAGCCCCGCATAAAAGAACCAGTGAATTTTGACTTCAGGCTGAAGTGGTTCTTTTATAACAGGTACTTAGAAAGAAATCAGGCTGAAGTGGTTCTTAACTGGTTCTTATTTCCAGTCAAAAACAATTGTTCCTGGTTTAGAGTTTTAAACCTCTTATTGTATACAATGAGACTAGTAAATGAACTGTAATTTAACTGTTAATTATATAAACTATAAATGTAACTTGTCTTTAACTAGAATTGGTAATTGTCTAGCCCTTGGGGGCAGATCTTATCATCATTTGAACCATCAGCTGTTAACAAACAGCCAGTTTTTTCAAACAATCTTCTAAAAAATTCTTTATTTTTACTTAGCTCCCTCCATGCCTCTGCTGTCCACTTTGTCATAAGGATCCTTCTTTCTCTGGCTGAGAGTTTGTCATGCCATTTTTCTAGATTTTGTTCCTCCTCCAACCACCTTTCCATTTCTGCGGCTATTTTTACTTTCATCATTTTTCCACATCCTGCATCAACTGGCTGGATCTTATCCGTGTGATTTTCAGGAAGCATGTACACTGATGCATTGATTTCATTTCTGCATACTTGGTGAAATGTCTTGCTTTGCTGAAAACCAACATTATCAACAAAGATAACCTTGTCATCTTTGTCTTTTCCAATCCCAGGAACAAGTGTTTGTTTGACCCACTGCATATTTACCTCTGTATCCATCCAGGCAGATGGCTGGTAAAACACATCAACTCCCTTGTCATACTGTTCTTTCTCAAAGATACTTAAATTCCCCTTTCCCCTGAATACGATGGCTGGCTTGACATTTTGTTCACCTTCGGCACGTATACAAAGTTGTAGGGTAGCTTGCCTTTTATCTAAGCCAGATGATGGTTGTGACACCCATACCTGCTTGCTACCCAATGTATCATAAGTTGTTTCTTGCCCAGTAACAAATGCAAGGGGCACCTGATCAATGTTGTATCTGTTCTTGGGTAGCCATCTTCCATATTTTGGATCAATAGAAGACCTAATTTAAAGATAAAAATTAATGCCCAGCAAATGACTTTGAGACAAGACATAATATATATAAGAAATTTAATTGCTAACGTTTCGTTGCTTGCAGCGCAACATCATCAGAGCGGTTTAAGATTATTACAAATAATTGGTAAAAAAATAATAAATAATAAAAATAATTAAAAATAATTAATAATAGAAGACCTGTTTCTTCTCCTTTGTGTTTTTAAAGATTTCCTCAAATTCCTGTGAAACTTCTGTATAGTACTCCTACCATCATCTGCAGAATCTTTCTTTTTGTTTGTGCGACGTCTGAGAACAATGCCATGTCTTTTCTTGAATCGCTGAAACCAGTTGTGACTGCCTTTAAACCTTTCTGCTGCTTCTTTACCGTAGCACATTTCGATTTTAGCTTTCATTGTTTTCTTAATCCAAAGTTTAGAAACTTTGCTGCCTGCTGCTCTACGCAGTTTAAATTCTGATACCAGTAATTTTGATGCCCGAGGGTACTTTTCCATATGTTTTGATCGGTTATCAGTAATTCTCCGCCTTCGTCTAGCAGCTGTGGTTGGGCCCGTGTTTTTCCTGTATTTGTTGAGGACTAGTTGTTCTTGTAATCGGTCTTTTTCTTTGTTCCATTTTATCACCAGGGATTTGCTGACTCCCCTTTCCTTTGCAACTGCTAAAAATTTGCCCACCTTTCCCTTGGTTTTGATTTGATCCAAACGGTTAAGAGTTTTTATTTTAAAGTCCAGGGTGTATGAGTTCCGTTTAGCACTTCCTCTTCGCTTTTCCTGTTGTTGTGGCCTTTGGCCTTGTCCCGACTGGCCATTAATATTGAATTCTTTGTCTGATTCAGATTGACGATTGTCAAGATTCTCTAATGAATCTGTCTGCAACACTCCAGATGGTCCTTGGCTTAAACTACGATGAGTGTTACCAGCCGCAGCAGCAGACTGAATTTCATGTTTTAGGCGCACGTGAATGTTAAGATACTGCTCTCCTGTAAACGATTTTTCACAGATGTTGCATTTCAAAGATTTGCTGCTCAGTTCAACTGACTTTCCTAATGTTTCTGTAATGTCGTAAAGCCGTCCATCTTTCAGTTCTACTGACTTTTTGATACCACAATCGAATAATGTACGATTCATTTGCATAAACAGTTACAAACTAGCTACAATGGCGCTGGATTGGCAAGATGTGATCATGTGAATGCCATGAAAGAGAGACGACTGGGTACGAGTCAGACACTCTTGTAAGAACCGTTCCGCCATCTTGGATATTTCTTGCTAGTTTTTCAAAGAAAATATACTAAAATACCGACATTTCTCTGCAAGAATGGAAAATGAGTATGGAATTTATGTAGAGGCAAGCATCCGTGGTTATCATGCATATTTTCAAACTTCAACTGTTTACATTGGTGAGATACTGACTTGTGAAGTGGAACCCGACAATGAATATGACAAATACGCTGTGGTAGTTAAGAATGAAGATGGCTACACTGTAGGGCATGTTCCAATCGAATTGTCAAAAATCTTTCACAAATTTTTAGTGGACTATGGTGAACTTGAGGCTGAATGCATTGGGAGTAAATACAATGAAGGGGAAGGCAAAGGTCTAGAAATACCAGTGGACTATAAACTTATTGGAAATGCTGGTTATCTGGAACAACTTCTTAAAAAGCTCAAGAAAATTGAAATATCTAGCAACTGGAAACTTACTGATATCATAAAATTAAGTTAGATTCCTTACTTCTTCACTTTTGTACTGGACATTGTCATTTGTTTTTACTGTTTATGTTAATATGGTTGATGCATAGCGTATATTTTATACCCATCAAGTACTGAGTGAACAAAGGGCCATCATGATGTAAGTTTTTTGAATATAGTTATGCAAGTTGAATTATGTTGTGAATTGATTGCTGTTTTGATAAAATAAATGCATGCATGATGTGGTTGAAAGACATAATTCCTGCTGGCAAGATTACAGTATTTTGTTTTCTTCTTAGTACCTGCTTACTAATTCAGCTAAAAGTTTAATAAGGTTTCTTAAGAACCAGTTTCATTTGTCAGCCTGAAGTGGTTCTTGTATTTGCTTAATTGCCCAAATTTCAGGCTGGTGGTTCTTAACCCACTGGTTCTTTTATGCGGGCTTTACTGTATATATATATATATTATATATATATATAATATATAATATAATTATATATATTAATACATATATATATATATATCATTTTCAATGATTTTTTTCATAAACGTCCCGGGTATTCTCGCGAGAAAACATCCCGTATAAAACAATCATGTAAACGCGAGATGGAAAAACGTCCCGTCCCGGCAAACGTCCCGTCTCGCCTTTCATATAAACAGGGCCTAAGTTTTATTCTGCTTGTTAAACGATCTGGGGTTTAGTTTACGACAGGCGATATTCTACCGTTGATGTTGTTTGGATTTGTTTGTTATTGAAATATATGAATTGTTTTACCAGCGAATGATATGGACCTATTGCTTTGAGAGAACATTATAAAAGGCCAAGATACGGTTTCATCAGCTTTAATTTAGTGATTTACAATACACATGCATGCGGCAACAATTCTCCTCACAATATTTTATTGCATCTTGCATGCCTGCTTTTTTATGTTTCTTTTATCACGAAAACTCTACACAAGTTTGTATTTGTATCCTAGCGCGGTTGAAAGGTCTAACTTTTCCTTTGAACATATAGTTAAAGTGTGTTTCCAAAGCAATGTCCTTTTAAAACATATATTTTTTCGAGCCCTCTCACTCTTTACAGCGTGTCCATGTAGTTAATGATAAATATACCCACAGTATAAGCGCACACTACACCTGCAGGATCTTCAACTCTAGTGGAGTCTGGACATCTTCTGGACATCATATCTTTTAGTCTAGGATATATGTCAGTTTTTTTCATTGGTGTGGATGGCCTCGAGCACTCATGTTGATGGTTTTTTAGACAACTATAAAGAAGAAATATCTAGGATTCTTAAGACCTAACCAGAGTAACCAGGAACATTGCGAAAAGCTAGTGAAACTTAAAGGCCCCTTCGCGGAAATAGAACCTACACCCATGCGATTCAGGAGCTACGGGAAATAGGAGAACTATAGTATACTTTTCTTGTGGCAAAAGGCATAAATTTACGCGTATTTCGACTCTTTTAGCTCAATTTATGGTCTTAACTATTTATCGATCTTCTGTTTATAGTTGCATGATAACGTTTTTCCTTGGACACTAGTCTGTTTATAATAAATTATAAAAATGCTTTGACAAAATGCATTTTAATGCATTTCATCATTTGCAAAATGATTTGGTTTATATGCTCTATAAGGCATCATTATGTAAATCAAATCTTAAGTTTGTAAGACCGCAATAATTTAATGAGGAAGCTTAATATTTAAGGTTTTAGGTCGATAACTAGCAAAATTGTAAGCGATTAGTTAAATTAAAATTTTTGTACGCTTCAGCATAACGCGGTTATTTTTCTCAAACGGAGAAACTATGATTCATATGGATGGTTGTGAAGTTATTAAGGAGTTTTTTTGAACGATTAAATAGCTAGATTTTGTATTTTAAAGCACGCAATTTCTAAGTTAATATTATGATGGGCTTATTAACATGACATAGCTATCTTTGAAATTATTTTTCAATTTCGCTAAAATTGATTGAAAATGGAAAAATCAGATATTTCAAGCTGAGTTTAAAGTGAATCTTCTGAAAAAAGCGATTAAAATTTCGTTCAAAAATTGTAAAAAATTGTTGAAAAACTACTCTTAGCACATTTATACCTGAATTTGATAGCTCGAGAGTCGTCTTAAACGTACTTTATGTAGGATTTTACTTATACGACTGGGAAGTCAATCATTCAGCAGAAACGAGTACTATGACATTTCAGTGTTGGAAATATATACTAATTTCTTCAGCCGAGGGGATTTTGGGTGCATGTAGGTCTGGTAGGGCCCGTTCACACTTAGCTCGGTTGAAAATCGATTTAGTTAATTCGAGTTCGATTCGATTTCGAATCGATTTAATGGGAGTGTTCACACTTGGCGAGTCGCATCTGGGCTACATTTTGTCTGTGTCAAGGAACATAATGTATAGAAAAGGATATATAGGGGTAGTAGTCAACTGATAGGGCATTCCAGGGATCGTGTTTTCATAAACAAACATGGCGGACAATTCCACGTTGAAAAGCAGCTAAATCCCGAAACTTTACACTTTTTTAGCTTTGTAACCACGTCTGTTTGATCTATTTTTTGTTCGTGAGGAATATAAATACAGCTAAAATACGGAAAATTTTAGCAGCGTTCAAGTGGTCAAAAGGTAATGAGCTTTCCCTGTGTGCGGAATATCCTGGTTCGATCCCTGGTATGGTCTTTTTTATTTTCACAATTTTTTGGAATTTTTTTAAACCTTTTTCAATATTGAAATATTTGAATTTACAATACCTTCTGGTTAGTTTTAGAGTTTACGGTGAGGGACAGGTGTGTTTCTACGTTTCTGTGTTTCTACGTTTCTGTGTTTCTACGTTTCTGTGTTTCTATGTTTCTACGTTTCTTTCTTTCTATGTTTCTGTGTTTCTGTGTTTCTGTGTTTCTATGTTTCTGTGTTTCTATGTTTCTATGTTTCTACGTTTCTATGTTTCTGTGTTTCTACGTTTCTATGTTTCTGTGTTTCTGTGTTTCTACGTTTCTATGTTTCTATGTTTCTGTGTTTCTGTGTTTCTACGTTTCTGTGTTTCTAAGTTTCTACGTTTCTGTGTTTCTACGTTTCTGTGTTTCTGTGTTTCCACGTTTCTGTGTTTCTACGTTTCTGTGTTTCTATGTTTCCCTGTTTCTACGTTTCTGTGTTTCTATGTTTCTATATTTCTGTGTTTCTGTGTTTCTATGTTTCTACGTTTCTGTGTTTCTACGTTTCTGTGTTTCTATGTTTCTATGTTTCTGTGTTTCTACGTTTTTATGTTTCTGTGGTTCGAAAAAGCATTTTATGAACGAGCGCAACGTTATTACCGTGATCATAACATTGTTATAAACAATGGCCTAACAAAAGAAGTAAGTCAAAATTTCCCAACGTTCGAACAAATGGACCTACCATGGGTAGGACATATATACGCTAGTTGGGGGTGCAATAATTTCCAGATTTAAGTCAGAAGAAGTATTTTAGCGGCATTTCTTTTTCAATAATTCCTGCAAGATGGATTAGTTGCGATCACACATTTAAAGCAACTTCGAATATCGGATATTTACGCGAAAGTGATAATAAGTGCATGGTAAAATTATTTCAAAGCCTATTTAGCGTGTTAAATGAAAAAGGCACAGTTATCCAATGGAAATTCACTAAAACGGAAGGAACAGCTAAGCTTGAAAATTTGTCTCAACAACTTTCGAAAAGATTTTTGACACAAAATAACATTTAAGAAGGAATATTCCTCGATAAGTGTTGCAAATAGAAAGCAAGCATTTTCCCGGTGTACCCATTAAGCTAGACATATTCTACGCAGTGCAAAGATTAGTGCGTAAAATACCAAAGTGTTCGAAATACTCGTCTGGCATCAGTGGCATAGCTAAAGAATATGGCTTAGTTTTCCGTCAACCAGGAGACATCGGGAAAAAAAGGTCTAGGCCTTCGCCTGACGTTATTTCGAAAGACTTAGAAAAATTTAGCAATAAATGGGAATCTGTAAAAAATGCAGCTGCATGGATGGAGTGTTCTTACTAATGAAATGTTGAAGGAGATAAAAAACATTCAGCTTCACATAAATAAGGGTTGTTTGTCGGACATACCTGTTGGGTGTGGAACAAACAAAAATGAAAGACTTCACAGGGATTTAAAGAAAATTGTTGCAACCAACCGCATAGGGCTTCAATTACTATATACGAAAATGTTTAGAATGTTGTACAGTTTGGCCCAAGAAAACGAGAAAAAAATGTCATCTATCCAAGTGACAAAAACTCAAAGAATGAACACATTCTGATAGCAGAATATGGGCAAAAATTAGAATATTTTGTCAGAAAGGTGTCTGGAAGACATAGAGAGATTCGAAAACAATCAACGACCGCAAGGTTAAGGGACTTGAAAATTATTCGCGTAAGGAAGTAGAAGAAATTTTGCATGGCATTTCTATTTTGCAAAGGAATATCAAATGTAAATGGATTGTGGCTGAACATGACTACTCGGAAAGACCTGAGAAGGAAGAGTACATACAAACATAGAAACATATAGAAATACAGAAACATAGAAACACAGAAACATAGAAACACAGAAACGTGGAAACACAGAAACATAGAAACGTAGAAACATAGAAACACAGAAACGTAGAAACATAGAAACATAGAAAAACAGAAACACAGAAACGTAGAAACATAGAAACACAGAAACGTAGAAACACAGAAACGTAGAAACACAGAAACACAGAAACACAGAAACACAGAAACACAGAAACGTAGAAACACAGAAACACAGAAACACAGAAACATAGAAACATAGAAACACAGAAACATAGAAACATAGAAACGTAGAAACACAGACACACAGAAACACAGAAACATAGAAACGTAGAAACACAGAAACATAGAAACACAGAAAGGTAGAAACATAGAAACATAGAAACAAAGAAACACAGAAACATAGAAACACAGAAACACAGAAACATAGAAACAAAGAAACGTAGAAACATAGAAACACAGAAACGTAGAAACACAGAAACGTAGAAACACAGAAACGTAGAAACACAGAAACGTAGAAACACAGAAACACAGAAACATAGAAACACAGAAACAGAGAAACACAGAAACACAGAAACATAGAAACACAGAAACATAGAAACACAGAAACACAGAAACACAGAAACATAGAAACACAGAAACGTAGAAACATAGAAACATAGAAACACAGAAACGTAGAAACACAAAAAACGTAGAAACACAGAAACGTAGAAACATAGAAACACAGAAACGTAGAAACACAGAAACTCAGAAACATAGAAACGTAGAAACACAGAAACATAGAAACACAGAAACGTAGAAACAAAGAAACGTAGAAACATAGAAACACAGAAACGTAGAAACACAAAAACGTAGAAACAAAGAAACACAGAAACATAGAAACACAGAAACACAGAAACATAGAAACAAAGAAACGTAGAAACATAGAAACACAGAAACGTAGAAACACAGAAACGTAGAAACACAGAAACGTAGAAACACAGAAACATAGAAACACAGAAACACAGAAACAGAGAAACAGAGAAACACAGAAACACAGAAACACAGAAACATAGAAACAAAGAAACGTAGAAACATAGAAACACAGAAACGTAGAAACACAGAAACGTAGAAAAACAGAAACGTAGAAACACAGAAACACAGAAACACAGAAACACAGAAACACAGAAACAGAGAAACACAGAAACATAGAAACACAGAAACGTAGAAACACAAAAACGTAGAAACACAGAAACGTAGAAACATAGAAACACAGAAACGTAGAAACACAGAAACACAGAAACATAGAAACGTACAAACACAGAAACATAGAAACACAGAAACGTAGAAACAAAGAAACGTAGAAACATAGAAACACAGAAACGTAGAAACACAGAAACGTAGAAACACAGAAACGTAGAAACACAGAAACATAGAAACATAGAAACAGAGAAACACAGAAACACAGAAACACAGAAACACAGAAACACAGAAACATAGAAACACAGAAACACAGAAACACAGAAACACAGAAACACAGAAACATAGAAACACAGAAACACAGAAACGTAGAAACATAGAAACATAGAAACACAGAAACGTAGAAACACAAAAACGTAGAAACACAGAAACGTAGAAACATAGAAACACAGAAACGTAGAAACACAGAAACGTAGAAACACAGAAACGTAGAAACATAGAAACACAGAAACATAGAAACACAGAAACGTAGAAACACAGAAACGTAGAAACCTGGAAACACAGAAACTAGAACCATAGAAATAAGAAACATAGAAACATAGAAACACAGAAACGTAGAAACACAGAAACATAGAAACACAGAAACATAGAAACACAGAAACACAGAAACACAGAAACACAGAAACACAGAAACACAGAAACATAGAAACACAGAAACATAGAAACACAGAAACACAGAAACACAGAAACAGAGAAACACAGAAACATAGAAACACAGAAACATAGAAACACAGAAACACAGAAACATAGAAACACAGAAACGTAGAAACATAGAAACACAGAAACGTAGAAACACAAAAACGTAGAAACACAGAAACGTAGAAACATAGAAACACAGAAACGTAGAAACACAGAAACGTAGAAACACAGAAACGTAGAAACATAGAAACACAGAAACGTAGAAACACAGAAACGTAGAAACACAGAAACGTAGAAACCTGGAAACATAGAAACTAGAAGCATAGAAATAAGAAACATAGAAACATAGAAACACAGAAACGTAGAAACACAGAAACGTAGAAACACAGAAACGTAGAAACACAGAAACATAGAAACACAGAAACATAGAAACACAGAAACATAGAAACACAGAAACACAGAAACACAGAAACATAGAAACACAGAAACGTAGAAACATAGAAACATAGAAACACAGAAACGTAGAAACACAGAAAGGTAGAAACACAGAAACGTAGAAACATAGAAACACAGAAACGTAGAAACACAGAAACGTAGAAACACAGAAACATAGAAACGTAGAAACACAGAAACGTGGAAACACAGAAACGTAGAAACACAGAAACGTAGAAACCTGGAAACATAGGAACTAGAACTATAGAAATAAGAAACATAGAAACATGGAAACACAGAAAACTGGAAACACTGTGTTATATATTTCCGTTATTCTAATTATATATTCCGTGACCCGTAACATGGGCTTATAACCTAAACTTAAACTTACAAGTATCCACGCCTCTCCGCGGCCAAATTCAAAATGGCGTCAACTGTAAAGTTTCGGGATTTAGCTGATAGTTCCACGTTGACAGCATTGGCTGCTGTTGTGACAACTAACCATCAAAAAATTGTTAAAAAACGAAAAAGGCAGCGGAAGAAAATGCAACAAACAATTATACAATATTTTCAAAATAAGACAAGATGTATAATTGCTATGCTAAGTGTAGTCAACACAGCAGTTGAAAGAGAATTTTGGATCGAACCAACCAGAGGGCACGGATATTTTTGGGAACACACAATTTCTTCGTGGACAGAAGACAGGCTTTGGGTTGAGAATCTACGCATGAAAAAGAGTACTTTTTATTTTATTTGCGAGCAGCTTTCCCCTGTGTTAAATAAGCAGGATACTCGATTTAGAATGTCAATCCCTATCGAGAAACGTGTGGCTATTTGCTTGTGGCATCTGGCAACCGGAGAAGATCTTCGCTCCCTCGGGTGGAGATTTGATGTGGCAAAGAGCACAGCATGCGAAATCATCAACGAAGTTTGCCAAGCAATCGTAAGCATTCTGCTGCCGCAATTCGTCACATGGCCAACGGGAGATAATCTACGAGCTGTTGTTGATGGATTTGCTTCAGAGTGGAATTTTCCTCAATGTGCTGGAGCAATTGATGGAACCCATATTCCTATAACTGCACCTCCGGAGAACCCGGCATACTATTACAACAGAAAGGGGTTTTACTCAATTGTTTTGCAAGCTGTGGTTGACCATTTATACAGGTATGCATACTGTATATAATTACACCCAACTGTCTCAGAATCATTAAATAAATGGAAAATTAATTGAAAATTATATGCTAATGTTTTGAGCAATTTCAAGCAAGGAGATGTTGCTGGTTTTAGGTTTACGGATGTATACATCAAATGGCCGGGAAAAGTGCATGATGCTCGAGTGTTGAGTAACTCTAGTCTCTACCACAAAGGTCAGAATGGTGAACTTTTCCCAGACGTAAGTATGACTTTGCGAAGCTAACAATTGTGTTGAGAGATATTTAGCTAGGTTTTTCCAAATCATCACAACTCTAGCAAAGATGATTATAATTCTAAGTGTGCACAACTCACAATTTGTGACTTGAATACAGCTCTTCCCTCTCCCCCTCCTCCCCAAACAATTTACAAAATTTCTGTTACAGGACAAATAGTTTCCCTTGCATTATAGCTGAGTGTTTATTATGTAACCAACCATATTTCTCATACACTTGACATGTTCTTATTTTTAATAGTGGACAGAAAATATTAATGGCTGTGATATACCACTGTTTCTAATTGGTGATCCAGCGTATCCACTGTTATCTTGGTTGCTTAAAAGATATACAAATGCTGAAGTTGTAAACAGGGAACAATCAGCATTTAATTACCGGCTAAGCAGGGCGAGGAATGTTGTAGAAGGAGCATTTGGCAGACTAAAAGGCAGATTCCGTTGCCTGTTAACAAGAAATAATACAACCTTGAAGTATCTACCACCAAAAATTGTGCTCATGTTGTGTCCTTCACAATCTCTGTGAGAAGAGGGGAGATGGATTTCAAGGAGAATGGCTCCACACAATTGAGTCAGCCCCTGATGACAGCTTTGACTTTGGATCCCAAGTAGACACCAATGCCCATGAAATAAGAGAAGCCTTGACTGAGCATTTCAAAACACATTAACGTTAACTGTGACATTTTATTCTTGTTATTGAATACAAACAGCAAAAGTACAGTATATTTAGAAATACTACTTTGTAGATAACAATTTTAACATAAAGTACAAGTGTTTTTTCACACAACTCAATATGAACAGTTCAAATAGTTCAAAATGTGAAGTAAGTGTTCCCACCATCAACGATCCTGGATTGATAATTATTATTGTAACCCCTTTCTTGTGCTTCCATTGAGTTAGCATGGTTTCCAGCAATTGCCCCTGCAAATAACGCCATTGAATCCGTAAAGGCTTTTAATTCCTGGCTTCTCAAATCAGCTTCTACTGTTGCCTGCTCCGTCATATGATGAAGGAAGGCTTTATCTGATTCTTTCTGGTACTCCGTAAATTTTCCGATTGCTCTCTCAACAGCTGTCTCTTTTTTATTTTTTTTGACCCCTTTAAGCTCTGATTTTTCAGATTTCCGTTTGTTTTGCACCTCTACCTCACCAGATCCTGAAAGCAGATATTGTTCTTATTAGTTACCACACATGATAAGATGTTAAGAAGTATTATTTCCATATCTGGGGTAAAATCATTAAAAAAAATGTCTTTCATTGGCTGAAACTTAAAAACCGTGAATGAATAATTATGTGTACAATTTTTACCCTTGTCAGTGTAAGAACATTTAGGGCAGTTAAACTCGTCGTCCTCACAGTAAACCTTCACACATCCATTGTCAGTAGTGTGGACTCCGCTTGACTGCAACTCTACAATGTAACCACAATCTGGACAAGGCCTTTCAATCACAGACCCTTCACCATATTTTTGGACAAGATCAAATTCTATAAAACGTTCAGTTACATGTTATCAAATAAAAGTAAACTAAGACTCAATTTTTAATCATTGAAAAATATTCATCATCTGTATTTCATGTATCACGTACACAGTAAATAAAACAATTAGAAGTTTACCTGTATCAACGGAAACATCACTTTCATTGTCTGCTTCGTTTACACTAGTGTGAGACGTATCAATGGCGTTCGCAAGACCAGTAGCATCTGGCTTGTCATTGAGAAAATTGTCCAAGTCGTCAAAAAACTTTGGTGGTTTTTTTCTTCCAGCACCAGACTTTGTCTGAGAATCTTTGTGCTTTTTATACACGCTTTTCAGTTGTTTCGCCTTATTTCTGCATTAGACATGATCTCTCTCAAAACCACTTACTGTTTTTAAATCTTTACTAATTTTTTTATAAATTTGCGAATTTTTGTGTGTGTTGCTTAACTTTCTTTGAATTTCTTCGTTTCCCCATATGGCTATTAATGCTGACGTTTCTTTTTCCGACCATGTTTCTCCCCGTTTTGCCATTGTTTTCAAAGCAGAAGAATTATTTTTGCACTGCGGGTCTTGCGAGAAACCATAGACTATCGAAAGGAATGGACTGGAAACGCTAATATAAAGCGCTGTGTCTGACGAATACACGCGTGATATGGGTTAGCACGAATCGTTTTTTGCGTTACCATAGAAATTAAGCGCAGGAAGAAACAAGAAAATTTTTCACAGCAAGACTGCAAGTTCGACTTTACGGCGATTTTTTTCCAAATATAACAGCTAGGATATATTTTTCTCCTGTTAAATTAAAAGACAAACAGTTGAGAAGGTAAGAACTTTTAGAAAAGGTTGACTTTTGGGGGAAATAGCTCCCAAAACGGTATGCGCTTCCGTGTGTTTAGCATAAAATGGCGCACCGGAAGTTAAAGGTCAATGTGAAGGTTAAAGGACCCTGTAACTCTTTAGAAATTCTGTTTTTAATAATATGTTACACATTATTTTATCCCTACACAATGTGTCAACGAAACGCATACATAACCTGTTCCCGTTTTCGCTATCATTTTTAAATAAAAGCTGATCAATTTCAGTTGTGATTTTCACAAGAAACGCACATCGTCTATGTCATTGTTGAAGTACATGATCCAAAGTAATACTATAAACCACGCTTAATTTCCCAAAATTCACTTATATTTACTAATTCAGACTCTCTTGATGCACACTTATAAAGCTAGGGTCAAATATGTAAATCAATTCTGTTGTATTGCAAGAAAAAAGATAGGCCAAGTTGGATAGTATTAAATTCGCACGAAGCAAAAAAAGCATTGTTATTGTTCAAGAAAGCGGCACAAAAGGAACCCTGCAGCTTGAGAACAAGAAACATTTTTTCTCTAAAATTTAAATAGACGAATTCCTCACTGATAGGGCTACGAAACGGTCATCGTTTAATTGCCGTACTGTTCTTCGTTTAAAAAAGATGTACTATGTTTTGAATTTATCAAAAACTAGAACACAAGCCCGAAGTCATGTTGCAACGTTTGCAAGACTGTGAGCTTGCATTAACGATCTTCCGAAATATCAAGCCGTAAAGTTCGTCATAAAAAATATACTGTTTTCTAACATTTATTTGTATGAATATGCTACAATTCTTTAAGTTATATTTTATAGCTTTGATATTTTATCGTTGGCAATTAATTAAGGGAAATTGATGTTTATATTTCTTATAAGACAACCAAAATTACTACAAGTATATAAATTACTTATTAAAAACAAACATCTTTATCTGTTTTTATTACCCTACACCTACATGTACCTCGAAAGATTAACCATATGTATAAACTTATTTTGATTCAGGATCGAGTTGCAGTTCTTATATAATGTGAGTTATGTATTTTAATTAATAAATAATTAAAATTATAATGTAATTTTTTTTCGAGATGCCATACAAAAGAGGTTTTTCTGTAAAAAAGAGATTTAAGAAGGAAAGGTTGAATAGGACTAAGAAATTACAAATGCTTACAGAGCAAGAAAACATTATTGAAGATATCATGCAGGTAAACCGTAATAGTCTTAATACACAAACTGATGTAATTATGTAGCTAAAAAGCTAATGGCAATGCATTTTCTTTTCTATTTAAGGATAAATTGGGCAATGAAATAGCTACCACTGCAACAAACCACATTACCACCTGTGCTACATCAACATGTATGCCTGAAACTATCGAGGACAATTATAGATGTCAACCTGTAGCTGAAGCAATCAATCATACCCCTACAAGTGAAATAGCTACCACAGCAACAAACCACATTACCACCTGTGCTACATCAACATGTATGCCTGAAACTATCGAGGACAATTATAGATGTCAACCTATAGCTGAAGCAATCAATTATACCCCTACAACATCTTTAAAGGGAATAGCAAATACTATAAAAGTTATAGGCCTACCTCCTGGATGGACTTTAGTAAACAGTGACAGCAAATTGTTAAAAGTAGTTCTCATTAAGCAAAGGAAGCGAAATCCCATGAAAGATCCCATGATTATTAAGTCATTGGCAGTCTATGAAGACTATACTTGGAGTATAAGAGTGCATAACAAAACTGTCCAACAGTTTGATTGCAGTGGATTGGAAAATCTTGTTAAGCATAAAGTTATTAAGTCTAGTGGAGCATTCTTTGAAGTTGTGTCAACCATTCATGATGCTAAGATATGCTGTGGAAATCCTGATCTTGACCTCCTAAGTGAAACACACCCAATGCTTGATTTGGAAAGAATGCGTTCAAATATTGATGCACAGTTTGAAGTTGAATGTAATGGAAAGCATTTTGAGAGCACAATTCGAGGAGAAAAATGTCACATGTTGATTGCAGGAAGATATGACAGATGCACTGAATGCTCAAAATATAGAGCATATTTACGAACAGTCAAATGCAGACAACAAAAAATGGCCATATATGATAAAAACTACTACACAGGCTCAAACAGTTCTGTCAATTACAGATATTTGTCTTCAGAAGGAAAAACAGAACGGTTGAGGTCAATGCAAAAGGAACTCAGATCAAAAAATCAGTTGGTAAATAAATTGAGGTCCAGACTTGCCCATCTTATTGATACAGAAGGCCATGTTTTAGATCCCCAAATTAATGATGACCTTTCTAGCATCTTATCAAATAAAGAAAACTTTGCAAATGAGTTACCTGAAGGATCATTTAGAAGGTTATTGTGGGAACAACAGATGCAGGCTTTGTCCTGCAATGACTCAAGGCAAATGAGATGGCATCCTGTTATGATCAAGTGGTGCCTGAACATTAAGTTAAGATCATCCTCAGCATACAAAGCACTAAGAGACTCTGGATTCATAAAGCTGCCAAGTGAAAGAACATTAAGAGATTATACTCATTGGACGAAAGTAACATCTGGATTTCAGCCTTCCTCATTTGAACGTTTGCTTGTGGATATGAGTAGTAGTGAGCTGGAAGAATGGCAGAAATTTGTGGTCTTGCTTCATGATGAAGTAAAAATAAAGAGCGATCTTGTGTACTGCAAGCATACTGGAGAACTTATAGGATTTGCCAACCTGGGTAATATCAACAACACATTGCTAGATTTTGAAAAGCAGTGCCAAGAAGATGCCAACCCAATGCCAGACCTTGCAACTTACATGCTTGTGTTTATGGTCCGAGGAATTACCATTAGGCTGGAGTACCCCCTAGCACATTTTCCTTGTAACAGCAGCATAACAGCAGATTTCATTTTCCCTCTTGTCTGGGATGCAGTGAGGCACCTTGAAACTATTGGGGTTAAAGTTGTTGCAAGTACTTCTGATGGAGCTTCCACAAATAGGAGATTTGTTAAGATTCACAAGCCCCCCAAAAGTGCAAAAGGGCTTACCATTTACAAAACAAAGAATATCTTCAGTGAAGATGGAAGGGATCTGTTCTTTATAGCAGATGTTCCTCATTTACTCAAAACGGTTAGGAATAATTGGGAAAACAGCGGATGGAACAAAAAGACAAGACAACTATGGGTAATTATACCACAATGAAATGAATGAATTGACTGAAAAAAACTGCAACTTTTTCTGAGCTAATTTTATGATCCATCAAGACTCGGTTTGTATATCTATCACTTATCTGCATGTACCAAATCGGCCTGTATATATGTTTTAGAATTCAGGATACAGCATCTCGTGGATACATTTGGTTAACCTTTACAAGGATGATCTGCGGCGCAGTGGTCTCAAACTAGTTCCTAAGCTGAAATACGATCACATTTACCTGACATCATATTCGAGGATGAAAGTCCATTTGGCCACTCAGGTAATTAGATACCAAAGCGTCATAGCATCAATTTAGTAGGTCTAAGATAGGAATCCTATTCATGCAGTTTGTACAGACAAAAACGCTATTTTCTTCCATTTTGCCCGACTCCGGGGCAACGATACTTGATGTTGATAGTAATGAAAAACCAACAGGCTAATTACCGTTCTAGGGGGATTCCCCTCAATGTCACTATCCATACACTATGGAAGGATATGCACTATCTAAGAGAATATATGTTTAATCATAGACTATCAAAGGGAAGTCTATGGTTTAATCATAGTTTATGGTTTAATTTAATAATAATTACGCCCAAGCTGGTGACTGAGAAAAATGTTTAATTACTAGGCTTATACCATAGACTATCGAAGGGATGGTCTATACTATGATATTTCTGAAGTTCCAATTTTAATATCCGAATGCATTTTCTTTGTTTTTCAGGTAATTAGTACGACGGTAGCAAATGCACTGGATTCATTTTATGGACAGGAAGTTCAAGGAACCGTAAAATTCATCAGAATGTTTGATAAATTTTTCGATTGTTTGAATAGTCGGTCACTAACAGAGGCTGACAGGAACAGGAAACCGAATATGGCACCATATAAATCTCCAAATGACCAGCGTTTAAAGGTGGGGTAATTGTTAGACCTCACCAACGATATTTCGGTATAGTCAATACATGTATAGCCTGGAGCAAAATGTAGAAAATATTTATTTGCTTTACATAGTGGCTGAGGGATGATTTTCTAAAATACCTGGAAAGGTGGGCAACATCAGTAGATTCACACTTCCAGGGACTGAAATCGAAAGAAAAGGCGAAAATGAGATTGAGCAATCAAACAAATGAAGGGATACATATGACAGGTATTAGAAGAAAACATAATGATTTACTGTATTGTTCAATCAAGGTTACTTATATGCCCTTTCATTTCATGTTGCAAATATTTACACTCTTATAAATTCTCTTTCCTTCAGTTTATTCATTTGTTGAATTGACACAGTACTTGCTTGCACAAACTGGTGTGCAATACATTTTAAGTGAACGCTTCAACCAAGATCCGTTAGAATCACATTTTGGCAAGCATCGACAAATGAAGGGAGGAAATGACAATCCTACAGTTGCTCAATTCAACTACAATGAGAACAATCTTCGTCTGCTAGGTTCTCAGGCACTGGCCCCAGTCAATGGCAACTGTAAAAGGTCATGCACTGAAAACAAAATTGATGACACACCACTTCCAAAGAGGCCAAGAAAACCAAAAAAACTTTTTTTCTAACAGTTATGAAAAGTTATGAATCCATGGTTACATAATTTCTGCATTTTTCAGATTTTTTCTTAGGGATTTTTTCTTTGATGCTTCAATAGTTTGGTGATGTTTGAAATGTTCATCCAATGTGCTGCAAATGCATGACCTCGAATATCAACTCACAGTTGTATGCACATTTGCATGACCTGGTTTGATTCTGTTACATTTTGTCCTGTTGCTTCTCTCCAATGCTGCTTTACCACCTCGTCCTTAAGTACAGCATTTAAAACTGGGGATTTTATATCCGTTGAATCAGCCGTAGTTTTTATATGGTTTTTTTGAAAATATTTGCGGCAATGACATTCTACTGATCTAAAGAACAAGAAAGCTTCATTTGTCAGTTGAAATAAACCACCTCTATTTTGCTTGTCAATCCAGCATTTTGTGTAGTCTAAAAATGTTTGTGGATTTTCCACTCCCTTCATCACACCAAGAGCATTAAGACACTGGGTTTGAGCATCACTCTCCCCGCACTGCTTCTTTTTGCACCTTTTCTTTAATGCAAAGGGAACAAAACCTGCAGCATATCTCAGGATGTTCTCCTCGACATTTGTTATTTTCTCTGGACTTTCAGGATTTTCAGAGCTAAACTGTGCACCAGATTCAGAACAATTATTTTTTCAAACAGCTTTCGTACTAAGGTCTGAATAAAAATTGTCAATGGGGGATGATCATTCAAGGCTGGACGCAAGTAAGACTTCAACCCCTCAACAAAAGAAGAGTTTAAGCACATGTTGTGAAAAGCTTGCCACATTTTCTCACGCTGGTCAGCCAGAATCTTTTTTGAATCACCAGCAGAAACAGCATTCCAAATCATAGACAATGAAGCATGCAACCTTTCAACATTGCATTGATCTTTATTTTTCAAAAAACACTCAGCAGTACCAATCAGTTGTGGTCCATTTAGTGATCCTTTTATCTTGTTGAAGGGATCGTTAATAATATCACTCATAGTTTCCTCCACTAACTTTTCACCACCAGCACAGAGCTTAGAAAAGGAATACTTTGTATATTTGCCATGACTTTCTATAATATGTAACCACATCATGTCAAGGATTTAGAATAGACTCTTATATAAAGGATTTCAATATTTTTGTTTGGAAATGGAATGATTGCAATTCTTCCCATAATTTCGTAAAACAGAAACAGTATAGAAACAGATTTACTTCACTTCATTAAAAAATCACAAATTTATTATTTAAACAATTATACAAATCGTTTTAAAAACTCTTTTATGCCAAACTATTCAAATAGACACAGTGACTCTTAATGACTGCGAGATGTATATTTATCAAACGATTTGATTGATTAAACGATTTGATTGATTGATTGATTGATTGATTAATAAACGTATCAAATAAAGCAAGTACATCAGTTTATATTTCACAGCTGGACGTTTAATAAAAATACTAATTATTAGTATTCAGTTCCCAAATTTTTACCAGGCGTTTCTTCAACATTATCATTTATTTCTGGACATTCTTCACTCAGAATGAATGCCTCGTCTTCGTTAATTTCCTCGCTACTTTCTTCTTCGCTTTCAATAGCTTCTTCTTTATGAGTATATTCAAAAATTGTATCCCAGTTAACAGTTTCGCTGTTTAAGCTTTCCGCCATCTTGGATATAATTTCGCGCGCAAATCGCACAGGCGTATCACGCATCGTATCAGCGCTTTATATTAGCGTTTCCAGTCCATTCCCTTCGATAGTCTATGGAGAAACCAAAACAAAAATAAAGTTTTCGCGCGCTTTTTCCCGAGCGATCTCTCCAGGTAATATATTGAGCTCAGTGGTCCTGACTGATTCGTTTCACTTGATTAGTGCGTTCACACTGGGAAACGGACCAAATTAATTCGAATCGAGACCACCTCTTGAAGTGGACTACTTTCAATCGGATCGAATTCGTTTTCGCTTCGCTTGTGCCTGTTCACACTTGGTTCATTCGGACTCGTATCGATTTCGAATCGATTTAAAAACGCTAGTGTGAACGGGCCCTTAATGTGATATTGCATGTATAAATAAGCAAACGGGATGAATTTCATTACGACATGCAGGTGTCAATTTTTTAATATTTTCATTTATTTTTACATTGTTATAAACACCTTCTACCTATTTTAGTTTTTGCTATACAAAACTAAATATTTCATATTACTATTTCATGTTTTATGTTTACTGCAAGAATTAAGCATGCATTTGTATTCGTAAGGCGGTTAGAACGTTTGCATTTTACTTTGCAAACGGTTTAAGTGCTACCTATTTTAGTTTTTCCTATGCAAAACTAAATATTTCATATTACTATTTCATGTTTTATGTTTACTGCAAGAATTAAGCATGCATTTGTATTCTTATGGAGGTTAGAACGTTTGCATTTTACTTTGCAAACGGTTAAAGTGCTACCGATTTTAGTTTTTGCTATACAAAACTAAATAATTCATATTACTATTTCATGTTTTATGTTTACTGCAAGAATTAAGCATGCATTTGTATTCGTATGGAGGTTAGAACGTTTGCATTTTACTTTGCAAACGGTCTAAGTGCTGCCTATTTTAGTTTTTCCTATGCAAAACTAAATATTTCATATTACTAGAAATACATGCATGCAGCACCCCCTCGCCTCGGTGAAATGAAATTAGTTAAGCGTAGGGATGGTAACATGATTGTTAGAAAATTTATGTGGGTTGGGGGTTTTGAAGGGCACATGGTATGTGAGAAATAGAAATTGAGAAAAGTATGGAAATATTTTTCTGCACCTGGAAACACTGTAGCCATAGCAACTCACTACAACGGCCGTATATTTTTAAAGAATCAAAGTTTACCTTCATATTTTTGTGAAAAAATGGCAAAAATACGACAAGATTCTTACATTTTTCTGGAAGTTAAGTTACTCATCTATAATCAGTGTTTTGTAAATTATTTTAATTATTAAATACCATGAAATATAACATCAGACGTCTCATACAACTTCCGAAGTTTTATGTTTATACGCTTCGACTGGTTTTTGCACGGGAATGTTTTGATTTTCTTTCTTTTTGTCATTATGAAAACGGAGTTTATAAATGAAATTATAATGCTGTTTATCACATAACACATTCAGATTTATAGTGAAATACATTTGAGAATATTAAAGTTGTGTTTACCAGAAAAAGCTGTGCCGGATGAAATATTATCAAGTGTAAAATCTTCCGACATCATTATACACGTCCATCGTAATTATCGCTACTCTGGTTTTAGTAAATGAAAGTAATCACCACACAAAGATTAACTTTCACGACCCAACGTTTCGACACTCCGGTCTAGTGTCTTCATCAGGGGTGATCTGATGTTGAAACTCGGTTCCTTATATACTCTCAAAATGACGTCATCTATTAATCAGATGTAAATACTCTTTCGGCAAATAGCTTCCGTCATCCCTATTAAGGGCACAAAGACTCGCATTAATATGCCAGGCTTCCAAACAACGCCTTTGTCCATAACGATCATTAGTGGTAATGACTTTTGAATCGTTCCACCCAATGTTATGGTTAGTTTGACACACGTGTTCCGCCAAGGCTGATTTTGAACTGTTTAAGTTCGATACGGCCTTTTGATGTTCTTTTAAACGTGTGCCGAACTGGCGTTTTGTTTGACCTAGATATTCTTTCTCGCAATCACCACATGGTATAGAGTATACAGCATGAGTTTTCTGTTTAGTCGCTACGCGATCCTTGGGTTTCGCGAAAATATGTCCCAATGTCTGAAAGGGTTTTAAGGCAACTTTTATACCACAATTATTCAGGATCCTCTTGATTGGTTCTGCAATTCCCTGAATGTATGGAACTATAGCAAAACCTGTTTTTGAGGAATCACCCTCTGAGGAATTGCATCTAGTCGAGACAGGGGATTTTAGACAATCATTTAAAAAGTTTCGAGGATAGTTGTTCTCTCTCAGTACACTGAGGACAAGTGGTCTTTGTGCCCTTAATAGGGATGACGGAAGCTATTTGCCAAAAGAGTATTTACATCTGATTAATAGATGACGTCATTTTGAGAGTATATAAGGAACCGAGTTTCAACATCAGATCACCCCTGATGAAGACACTAGACCGGAGTGTCGAAACGTTGGGTCGTGAAAGTTAATCTTTGTGTGGTGATTACTTTCATTTACTAAAACCAGAGTAGCGATAATTACGATGGATTATATACCTGGTTGCCGTGAACTCATAAACTTCAATCATTATACATGGTCGAAAATTTGGTCTTGTCACTCCGGCGTCAGCGACGGAGTTGAAAATTCGCCTCGGTTTTGTTTTTTTTTTTTTTTTTATTTGTTTTTTTTTTATTATTTTTCGTCGTCGCAAGTCTGTAATGGCGCGAAACATTCTAGTATTTAAAATGTGTATGTGATTGGATTTATCTATGTCCTAGTCTTTTCTCCCAAGAGTTGTGGTGCACAGCTTTGGCTAATTTTCCGATGCGCGATTCGATTTCGCTCGCATGATACAGCAATTCCTCCAAGAGAAACAAATAAACCGTTCTTTTCATGCTTTTCGATTAAGTTTAGACTGAATTGGGGTAAGAATATATTTAATACGTGTAGATTCTGGTCCTATTTTAGTAATATCGCTGCTATTTCGCCGTTTAACAAGATGATGTGGTCGTGTATGGGCGCTATAACTATATAAGCGCGAATTCCAAAGGCAAAGTGTAAGACAAAGCGAATGTATCATACCGTTTATTTACATTCTTGAACGATTTAACTTCTATACTTTTTAAAGTACGATGTGCTTCTGAATTTCGCGATCGAACATTTAGGTTCGCAAGGCATCTAAATGCGAATATGAACTGTATTGTTTATGTTCAGAAGCTCTATATTGAAGACTGGCACGTGCGCCGGAGTTAACGCCAGAACAGGCGTCTTGTTATTTGTTAAACCGTGAAAAGTCCTGACCTCATTCGAGTTTCCCTCTAATTTAGTAAAAATACATATATTCCATATTTATGAAAATATAAATTTGTAAATTTCATCAAAATTTTACTGAATGACAGTTATTCATTGACGTTTGAAAATACAAATTTTTGTTTCGACCAATCAAGAGCTTGTACTTCACACTGGCGCATGCGCATAACGTAGAAGACCGTCTATGGCGTGAGGTCCATTGCATAATGGCGGACGACTTTGATTTCGCATTTGCACATCGTGGGTGTAAATATCCGAGCGGAATTAGTACCCTCGCACGGTGCTCCGCACCGGCTCGGGGACTATTTCATGTCTTATGTTTACTGCAAGAATTAAGCATGCATTTGTATTCGTATGGCGGTTAGAACGTTTGCATTTTACTTTGCAAACGGTTTAAGTGCGTTACCAAAGCAATGTCATAAAAACTCCTACAATCAATATTAATTATTAAAACACTTTCACTCTAAATTAAGGACGTGTCTAAGCAATGTTAATAAAATATATTTCTGCACGTATATATAGTTAACTCAGAAATACACCTGGTCGGTATAGACATCCCAGATAGCAGATATCGCATTTTGCAAGACATCATTATATATCACCTCTAGAAGAAACTCGACAGCAGCTAATGCAAGCCATGGTAGGATTTTTAATTTTTTTTTTGTTCTTGTTTTCGGACAGAAAAACTAAGATTCAAATGCATTGTTTTGAAGCTATTGAAGAGTGTTTCTTAACGGATAAATAGGTAGATTTTGTATTTTAAAGCACGCAGTTTGATTTCGCTAAAATTGATTGAAGGTGGAAAAATCAGATACTTCAAACTAAGTTTAAGGCGAATCTTGTTAAAAAAGCAATTGAAATTTCGTTCAAAAATTGTAAAAAATTGTTTTAAAACTATTCTTAGCACAATTAAAGCTGAATTTGATAGTTTGAGAGTTTTCTTAAATGTACCTGATGTAGGATTTTACTTATACCACCGGGAAGTCAATCATTCAATAGACACAAGTACTATAACATTTCCTGGCCCCTTGATTCATATGGATGGTTGTGAAGTTATTAAAGAGTTTTTCTGAACGATTAAATAGTTAGATTTTGTATTTTAAAGCACGCGTTTTCTAAGTTTGATATATGTGGGTTTATTAACATGCAATATGACATATATAGCTATATAGTTATATATCTTTGGAATTATTTCTAAATTTCGCTGAAATTGATTGAAAATGGAAAAATCAGATATTTCAAGCTGAGTTTAAAGTTAATCTTCTTAAAAAGGCGATTGAAACTTCGTTCAAAAATTGTAAAAAAAATGTTCAAAAACTATTCTTAGCTCATTTATACCTGAATTTGATAGCTCGAGAGTCGTCTTAAATGTACTTTATGTAGGATTTTACTTATACGACTGGGAAGTCAATCATTCAGCAGAAACGAGTACTATGACATTTCAGTGTTGGAAATATATATTGATTCCTTCAGCCGAGGGGATTTTGGATGCATGTATGTCAGTTATATATATGTGATATTGCATGTATAAATAGGCAAACGGGATGAATTTCATTGCGACATGCAGGTGTCAATTTTTTAATATTCTCATTTCTTTTTACATTGTTATAAACACATTCTACCTATTTTAGTTTTTGCTATACAAAACTAAATATTTCAACTGATTACTATTTCATGTTTTATGTTTACTATACAAGAATAAAGGATGCATTTGTATTCGTTTGGCGGTTAGGACGTTTGCATTTTACTTTGCAAACGGTTTAAGTGCGTTACCAAAGCAATGTCATAAAAACTCCTACAATTAATATTAATTATTAAAACGCTTTCACTCTAAACTGAAGGACGTGTCTAAGCAATGTTAATAAAATATATTGCTGCACGTATATAGTTAACTCAGAAATACACCTGGTGTATAGACATCCCATGCAGATAGCAGATATCGCGTTTTAGAAGACATCATTATATATCACCTCTAAAAGAAACTCGACAGCAGCTAGTGCAAGCCATGGTAGGATTTTTAAATTTTTTTGGTTCTTGTTCTCAAACAGAAAAACTATGGTTCAAATGCATTGTTTTGAAGCTATATTGAAGATTGTTTCTTAACGGTTACATAGGTAGATCTTGTATTTTAAAGCATGCAAGCAATTTTACTTTGCTAAAATTTTTTGAAAAATGTCGGTTTTTTTCATTGGTGTGGATGGCCTCGAGCACTAATGTTGATGGTTTTTTAGGACAACTAAAGAAGAAATATTTAGGATTCTTAAAACCTAACCAGAGTAACCGGGAATATTGCAAAAAGCTAGTGCAATTTTCTAGTGCCCTTTCGCGGATATGGAACCTACACCCATGGGATTCGCACATAACCCTTAAAAAATTCATTTAGCTAAAACTATTCTTAGCACAATTATAGCTGAATTTGATAGCTCGAGAGTCGTCTTAAACGTATTCTTGATGTAGGATTTTACTTATACAACTGGGAAGTCGATCATTCATGCAATAGACACAAGTACTATGACATTTCAGTGTTGAAAATAAATTATATATTAATCCTTCAGGCGAGGGGATTTTTGATGCATGTATGTCTGGTATATATATATATATATAAATGTGCTATGTATAAATAAGTAAATGGGATGAATTTCATTGCGACATGTGTCATTTTTAATATTTTCATTTCTTTTTACATGCATTGGTAAAAACCACAATTTTCCCATATTTTAGTTTTTGCTTTACAAAACTAAATAATTCAAATTACTATTTCGTGTTTTATGTTAACTGCAAGAATTAAACATACATTTGTATTCGTATGCTGGCAGTTAAAACGTTTGCATTTTACTTTGCAAATGGTTAAAGTGCGTTACCAAAGCAATGTCATGCATAAAAACTCCTACACAATTAATATTAATTATTAAAACGCTTTCACTCTAAATTAAGGACGTGTCTAAGCAATGTTAATAAAATATATTGCTGCACGTATATAGTTAACTCAGAAATACTCAGAACACGTTCTACCTATTTTAGATTTTGCTATACAAAACTAAATAATTCTAATTACTATTTCATGTTTTATGTTTACTGCAAGAATTAAACATGCATTTGTATTCGTATGCTGGCGGTTAAAACATTTGCATTTTACTTTGCAAACGGTCTAAGTGCGTTACCAAAGCAATGTCATAAAAACTCCTACAATTAATATTAATTGTTAAAACGCTTTCACTCTAAATTAAGGACGTGTCTAAGCAATGTTAATAAAATATATTGCTGCACGTATATAGTTAACTCAGAAATACACCTGGTGTATAGACATCCCAAATAGCAGATATCGCATTTTGGAAGACATATCATTATACATATATCACCTATAAAAGAAACTCGACAGCATTCTTTTGAACTTGTAACAAAACAGCAAATTGCTTGGATAGTTTTTTCAAAATCGTTGTTTTTATGATAAAAATTGGTGTTTTCCTCATTAAAAACCACAAAGGTACTGGCTGGAATATTACGCATGCGTAGTGTGGCTCAGCTATGCGTGTGACCGATTTTCGCCAGAGTGAAACCTCTTTATAATATCTACTCTTTGTCCACGGTCCACGACATAGAATTTGAGCAACTTTGGATTCCGCTATGTTCTGTCACAATACCCGGGTGTAATAAATCTCCCAGCGGAATTAGTACCCTCGCACGGCGCGGGGATAAGCAAACAGGATGAATTTCTTTGCGACATGCAGGTGTCAATTTTTTAATATTTTCATTTATTTTTACATTGTTATAAACACATTCTACCTATTTTAGTTTTTGCTATATACAAAACTAAATATTTCATATTACTATTTCATTTTTTATGTTTACTGCAAGAATTAAGCATGCATTTGTATTCGTATGGAGGTTAGAACATTTGCATTTTACTTTGCAAACGGTTTAAGTGCTACCGATTTTAGTTTTTGCTATACAAAACTAAATAATTCATAACACTATTTCATGTTTTATGTTTACTGCAAGAATTAAGCATGCATTTGAATTCGTATGGCGGTTAGAACGTTTGCATTTTACTTTGCAAACGGTTTAAGTGCGTTACCAAAGCAATGTCATAAAAACTCCTACAATTAATATTAATTATTAAAACACTTTCCCTCTAAATTAAGGACGTGTCTAAGCAATGTTAATAAAATATATTTCTGCACGTATATAGTTGAAAAAAATTGTAGGTTGTGTCTTAGATCTAAAAGCTCCGTAAATTATTGGCAACCTATAAGTTTTATTCTGTTTGTCAAGGGATGTCGAGTTTAGTCTACGACAGGCGATATTTTACTGTTGATGTTGTTTGCATTTGTTTGCCATTGAAATATAGAAATTGTTTTATCAGCGAATGATGTGGACCTATTGCTTTGAAAAAACATTATAAAAGGCCAAGATACGGATTCATCAGCTTTAATATAGTAATTTACAATATACGCATGTGGCAATAATTCTTCAAGCAATATTTAATTGCATCTTGCCTGCTTCTTTATTGTTTCTTTTATCACGAAAACTCTAAACGCGTTTGTATCTGTATCCCAGCACGGTTTAAAAGTCCAAATTTTTCTTTGAACATAATTGAAGTGTGTTACCAAAGCAACGTCATATAAAAACATATATTTTTTCGAGCTCTCTCACTCTTTACAGCGTGTCCATAAGTAAGCGCACACTATACAGGATCTTCAACTCTGGAGTCTGGACATCTTCTGCATGGGCTTCATATCTCTTAGTCTAGGATATATGTGAGTTTTTGTCATTGGTGTGGATTGCCTCGAGCACTCATGTTGATGGTTTTTTAGGACAACGAAAGAAAAATTATTCATAGGATTCTTAAGACCTAACCAGAGTAACCAGGAACATGGCGAAAAGCTAGTGCAACTTAAAGACCCTTTCGCGGAAATAGAACCTACACCCATGGGATTGTCACATTACCCCTAAAAAGGACATTCATTATAGCTGAATCTGATAGCTCGAGAGTAGTCTATGTAGGATTTTACTTATACGTGTATATATATATATATATATATATATATATATATATATATATATATATATATATATATATATTTATATATTTTATATATATATGTTTAAAAAAATGGGATTCAATATATATATATATATATATATATATAATATATATAATATTGAATCATTGGCAACATAAGTTTTATTCTGCTTGTCAAGGGATGTGTGGTTTAGACTATACGACGGGCGATATTCTACCGTTGATGTTGTTTGCATTTGTTTGCATTTGCATTTTTATCACGAAAACTCTAAACGCGTTTGTATTTGCATCCCAGCGCGGTTGAAAGGTTTAAATTTTTCTTTGAACATAGTTTAAGTGTGCCAAAGCAATGTCATATAAAAACATATATTTTTTCGAGCCTTTTCACAGCGTGTCCATGTATTTAATGATAAATAATTACGCATGCACCAGCACACTATACAGTATCTTCAACTCTGGACATCTTCTGCACAGCAAAAAATGAATTTCTTAAGAAATTGAATTTTCTTAATTTAAGAAAATATTTACTTGTTTCAAGAAATAATGTTCTCATTTTGAGAAAATATTTTCTTAAGATTTTTTTCTTCTTAATTTGAGAAAACATTTTCTTGAAATAAGAAAATTATTTCTCGAGAAAATATCAGAGATATCACTTTCTTATCATAAGAAAATGTTTTTCTTAAAATGAGAAATTGTTTTCTTAAGAAAATATTGAGATATCAATTTCTTGTTATAAGAAATATATATTCTTAAACTAAGAAAATGCTCTTCGCATTAAATGTGAAGAATTTCAGCTAAGAGTAAACTTCAAAATTAATTGTGTTTCAAATGTTCCTTATTATTGAAGTTTGTTGATTTCAAAAAGTTATATATGGTTCATATTTTATTGTTTTTAGTTCCGATCATTAGATGATTTTATTAATTTAGCGCTGGCTAACTACATCCGTATGAGTCAACAATGAAGCTTTCGTACTTGCACTTTACAAGCATGGCGTGACATATTCGGTCAAGAACCCTTAAAAAAGAACAAAGTCATAATATAATCAGTGTTTGCAAAATGCTGTTTTCATTTACGGAAATCCAGCGTGAGAGAATTCAAAGCATTCCAAGTTAATACTTATTATTATTTATTGAAAATGAGTCAAGAGTTTTGATTGGCCAGCAGCTGTTGGCGAAATCGTCATATCCGCTGGCAGCTGCCCAAATTTGGACAGTGACGTCACTTCGTCGGATATGAAAAAAATTATTGCACGTTTGACGTCACTTCGTCAGATATGAAAAAAATTATTGCACGGTATGACGTCACGCTAATTTATGCGGCTTGTGCCAAAACCTAAAAGCGGGAAGATACGAATGGCTAAATCAAAGAAAAGGTAAATTTTTGCAAATAAATAATAAAACAATTATTGAATTCGGTTCTCGCAGGATATGAGGAATTATCAAGGCCTCGGTTTGTGTTATCCGCCTCAGCCTTCGGCTTCGGCAGATAACACAAACCTCGGCCTTAATAATTCGTAATATCCTGCTCAACCTCATTCAATAATTGTTTATAATTATATGGTCCAGCCTGACGCAGAGCCTGATTATTCCATTTATCCCATTATGCCTTTCAGGCGTAGACCACGAGGGAAATTTGAATACTTAGCGAAACAACCTTTAACGCTATTAACGCATAGTAAAGAAATATTGTTTTTTACGGCGAATATGGCATTTGTATCTTGTTATTAACTTTATATATTACCGATAAAGATATGGACGTTTAGGATGTGAGAAAATATACACTATATCGGCGCAAATTTGTGGTATTTCATAAGGTGAGTTGATGTTTCATGATGTCATATGCCAACATGCTGATCGAGTGTGTTATTATATACAACGTATAAGCCTTTATTTGCTAGCCTTCGTTAGTCTTTATTCCACCCTATTATAGATCAAGAATTGTATTTTCATCGTTCAATGATTTGCGCTATGATTTTCCATGTTATTATCTGTTTATATAGTTAAATAGTTGGCTATAGCACTAATATAGCAGGAATAGCTAAAAAATACCTTAGAATTCCTCAGCAATTATGGCCTAGAATACCTCAGAGGAGCAAAATAGAATAGTCCAATGTTGTGATATATATAACTAAGGAGCAGCATATGGCAGTGTTTCTAATGTCTTTGTTTGAAATGAAGGATAGGAGTTGAGTTGTATTTTCAGATTGATACTAATTACTAAATCCAGAGGGGTTAACTAATTTAACAGTGCTTCTCCACAGTAGGGTTGAGAATGTTCCAAAGGGTATAAATTGTGCATCAGAGTCTGTCTATTTTGCCTTCAGATACATTTATCCATCCATATTTTGTTAGGGACAATTTTTGGATTTAACACCATTTGATTTCATTGGATAAGGCCTCTATCTATATATTGTTTGAATTAATTACATGTATTTTCATGGTAAATTGATTGGAATTTAAACTATCATAGGGAGGTAGAAAAGCAGTGTAGAATGGGTTTAAGAATGGGCATATTTGATAATGGTCTTAAAGTAGTTTTCTTAAAGATGCCGGTATTGCAAGCGATAGCTAAAGAATAGCTTAAAATTCCCCAGAGTAGCTAAATTATTATTTACCAGTATTTTTTGTTTGATGTACTCAATTCCTAACATGATTGCAAAGTTTTATTTTAAGTTAAGTGTGAACTTAGGATTTACTTCACACCAATTTTTAAATTATTTACTCTCAAATTTATCTGATGATGTCTCGTCTGATTTTAAGGACCACAAAAATCCTTTTGCAATAATTGATTTGTACTGCAATAATTGATATTTGGAAACATGTCAAATAAACTGTTCACGCGTTAGGCCTCGTTTCAATGTTTAGTTGACGACCAACCCAAGCGCCTTCGATATTTTGCAATTATGTGCAATGTTACATGAAGTACACACAGAATAACGAACGGTTTTATTTTCACGCTAAAAAGGACAAATATTTATAAAATTACAAAGTAAAATAGGACATAAATATCTAAACAAACATATTAACCTTACAAAGAACATAAACAAGGAAAATAAGACAATACAAATTAAATACTATGACTGTCACTTGGCACTTTTCACGACGTAAATAAATCAGTGAAATCATGCTTATTTTACCGTTCAAACACAGTCAAATCTTCTTCAGTTCAAGCCAAATAACAGAACGATACCGAAAACAGTCTAATAACAAAGGATGTCCATCAGAAAACGTTCAAATTGTCCAAATTCTTTTACCACAACTCAATTTTCAAAGCAAAACGTTACAACCCACGTTGTTTTTCTAGAGCCTGCGATATGGTAAGCACGTACTTCATATAGAGTTTCCGAACGCCTGTCCATCACTCCTCCCCATCGTTCGTCTCGATTTCTTCGGGGCGACGATCGTACCCGCAGTCCTGTTCGAGAAGACATAATTTTGTAACAGGTCTAGTGTAAACGCCATTGTTGGTCTTCACTTTAGCAGCTCGAACTCGTCCGTCTTTTCCAGGGCATGTTTCAACGACTCGTCCTAACTTCCACTCACCACGTAAAACACCCGGATCGGCTATAAGAACAACGTCATTAACTGAAATGTTCCTTTCCTCTTTACGCCACTTCTTCCGAGAGATGAGGTTAGGTAGGTAGAGCTTCACCCACTGCTGCCACACGAGATTTGCTAAGTGCTGAGTCCGTTTGAAACGATCTTGCAAGTTTGGTCGGCTATACTCTCCGAGTGGGACAACTGGCGAGCGTCGGTGTAACCAAAAGTGGTAAGGTGTCAAAGCCTCTATGTCTTCAGGGTCGTTGCTGACGTAGGTTATCGGTCGTGAATTGACGAATCGCTCGACTTCCGCAAATAGGGCAGACAACTGCAAATCTGTAGGGTTACTTATCTTCGGTCCTCCTTTTGGATTCAGGGTACGGTTAAGTGCTGTCTTGACTGACTTAACTAAACTCTCGTGTACTCCTCCCCAGTGAGGACTTGCGGGTGGCTGAAACTTCCAGGTGATCCCTTCTCCAATTCTAGCTAGGCGGTTTTGGAGTTCTTCACTATGATTCAATTCTCTGACCAGCGATTTCAATTCAGATACTGCGCCGACGAAGTTTGTGCCATTGTCACTGTAGATGGTTCTTGGCTCTCCGCGTCTCGCAATCATATTATGAAGGACTTGCAGAAAATCAGGGGTGGACAACGATTCTGCGACTTCCAAATGAACACATCGGGTCGTCATGCATGTAAACAGGGCGCCGTATCTTTTCGCCGTCGTGTTGCGAGTCAACTTAACTTCGATTGGCCCGAAATAGTCCACAGAAGTATGGTAAAATGCTGGTTGCATGGCAGTTATTCTTTCAATAGGAAGTTCACTTAGAAGCTGACTGCCAGGCTTCGCTCGTTCTTTCTTACACTCGGTGCACTTTCTTTTGAAACTCTTGACTTCCTGTCGTCCACGAATTATCCAGAACTTTTGACGAACTGCAGCCAAAACGTGATCAGTTCCTCCGTGGTTTTCTGAACGATGATAGCTCTGGACAATCAGTTCGGTCAAACGGTGTTTCTGAGGCAAGAGGATCGGGTGTCGTATTTCGTAGGGTAATCGAGCACGGTCAAGTCTTCCTCCAACGCGGATTACGTTACTTTCGTCAAGGTAGGGAGTAAATGATAACAACTTCGATCGTTTGCTGACACTTTTGGTTCTTTTCAAGGATTGGAGCTCGTCGGGGAATGCTTCTCGTTGACATTGCCGTACTAGGGCGGTCAGTCCGACTCGTAATTCCTCTACAGTTAGGACACCACTCTGCTGTTTCTTTCCTTTACATATATTGAAAAAGCGATGAACTTGTGCTGCCACTCGCTGTGCTTTCCACAAAGAAGAAAGTCGTTCTAAATCGACGTCAGCATAGACGGGAACACGCTCAGGATTGGATTTGGCAACGAATACTTTGCTTGGTTTGATTTCTTCGTGTTGCTGTAGTTCCTCAACAGGAATTTCCTTTGGCCAATTATCTTCACCTTGATAAAGGAAATCTGGAGCTGTGAACCAACGAACAGGGATCAATTCCGATCGCTCATCGAATCTCGAACGGGTAGCACAATCGCTCACATTCAGTTTGCCAGGTACGTGGCGCCAAGACTTCGGGTCTGTCAGGGTTTGGATCTCACCAACTCGGTGCGCAATGAATGGTTTGTACCAGACTGCGGTAGACCGTATCCAACCGATAGCACATTTACTGTCCGTCCAAAAGAAGACGCGATCGATGTGTCGTGTCATAGCTTCTTTAACATAATTTGCCAGGCGGGCACCTAGAAGAGCAGCTTGCAATTCAAGTCTTGCTACACTCAAAGCTTTCTTTGGAGCTACTTTTGTTTTGGCCATCAGGAAGGAGCACCGTATGTCGTCATCGTCGTAAATGCTTCTCAAGTAGACCACGGTTGCAAAGGCTTCCTCCGAGGCATCACAAAACGTATGAAGCTCTGATTCAATCACGTTTTTCTTCTTAGGTTGTATGCATCGTGGTACACTCACTCGCTCTAGCTCCGGCAGTCTTTGCAACCAAGTTTTCCATTTGGTCAGGTGGGAATTAGGAATGGGGTCATCCCAATCGAGGCCGAGTAGACACAACTGTTGTGTTAGGATCTTTGCCTTGATGATGAATGGCGAAGCTAACCCAAGGGGGTCAAATACACCGGCTAACTTACTGAGGAGTCCTCGTCGTGTGTAGGTTACATCTTCAACAGGTGCAACTGCGAATGTAAGTTCGTCTGTTTCAGTGTTCCATTTGACCCCGAGAATTTTCTTTTCTGGTTCATGTTCGACAAGATTGGTCACAGCGTCGACATCCTGTTTCTTTCTTCTCCGAGCTCAGATACTACTTCCGGGACGTTGGAAGTCCACTTCCTTAAATGTAAATCACCCTTCGCTAAGATTTCCTTTACTTGCTGTCCTCTCTCTATTGCTCGTTCCGTTGTCTCTGCAGAGTCAAGATAATCATCCACATACAAGTTCTCGTTGATAGCTTTTACAGCATCTTCTTGTCCCTGGCCAAAATCTTTAGCAGCTCGGCGAGTGACGTAAATTGCTTCACATGGCGACGAAGTGTCCCCAAATGCTAATCTGTCCATCTGATAAGTGTCCACAACATCACTGTTTTCCTCCTTCCACAGAAAGCGATGGTATCTTGCGTCTTGTTTCTGCAATCTTACTCGGCTAAACATTGCCTCAATGTCAGCTCCGAACGCAACATCACCTTCTCGAAACTTTGTGAGAACCTGCGGAAGTTCGTTCTGTAAAACTGGGCCTGGTAGCAGAGCATCGTTCAAACATTTACCTTTGTACTTAGCTGAGGCATCAAATACTACTCGTAGCTTTCTCTCGGCGGATGATTTCTTATACACTCCGTGATGGGGGAGATACCACTGGTTCGGTCCACCAAGATTGTCTTCTTTGTCCACTTTGTGCGCATATCCGTCTTCTACATACTTGCTTACTGCTTTACGATAGTCCTTCTCATACTGTGGGTCTCGCTCAAATCGCCGTTGCAAGCCTTCCAGTCTCTTTTGCGCGACTTCTCGATTGTTTTGAAGCTGTGGCTCGTTTTCTTTCCATAACAATGGGACCTCATAACCGTTCTCCAACTTCTTGGTCTCGCGTTCCAATATATCCAAGGCCCGCTGTTCATCCTTGGAGTAGTGTGGTGCATTAGTTGTCCCGGTTCCGAACGACTCACTGTCCCAGAACCGCTTAAAGGCAACATCTAGTGATTCTGGCCCAGCCCGAGCAATATGATAGTTGTGGATGTTACCATGAGACTCACTGACCAGTCCAACTGCCATCCAGCCGAAACTTGTCTTTTTTGCTACGGGTTCTCGTGGTTTCCCCATCTTTACATCCAAAGGTATCAACAAATCAGCATGATCCAGGCCAAGCAGGATATCAATTTCACCGCCAATGGCTTTTAGGTTGATGTTCTCCAGATGCGTCCACTTTCCTTTAATATCAGGCCATGGAACTGTTCCAACTGGCTGACAGATCTTGGAAGGCTCCAGGCTGTGAGATTAACATATTCAGCATCACCCTCTGGTGTCTTAACACGGAGAGTGACTTGAGAAGATGTTCTCTTGCTTTCTTTGCCTCCAACACCTGAAATGTTGAGCGTGGTCTTCTTTCCCCGCAATCCCAGCTTCCTCATGAAAGATTCTGATACCAGCGTTGTGTCTGAACCATCGTCGAACAAAAGGTTTCCTTTCACCTGAGTTCCACCAGCACCAACAACGGAAACTTCCACAACTCCAAAGGCTACACCGGACTGTGGTGTCTTCGTGGTGGTTGCATGTACATTTTCTTCTTGATGTAATAACGGGTGATGTTTCTTTTTGCAGTTCCCTATGCCGCATTCCTTTTTCTTTGGGCAATTTCGAGAAATGTGAGATTCTTCTAAGCAACCAAAACAAAGGCGCTTCTCTTTCACAAGGTTGAGACGGTTGTCTGCTGACAGCTCTTTAAACTTAGTACAGTTCTCCGTCCTGTGTTTGTCATCACATTTCGAGCACTTGGCAACCTGCTGGCCAAATAGAGATCTCCTGGGGCGATTTCGGTTGTTCCGATTCTCTTTTCTTCGAGCATTTTGTGGGGGTAATGCACTCCAATAGCACCTTCCTCTTGCTCCCAACCATGTACTAAATGATTCTAGCGTCATCTTCACTTGACCTTCACCAACTTTTGACCGCCAGGCTTTGGCATCCTCCTGTGGTAACTTATCAGTCAGTTCATAAATAAGAGATGACACGAATGGAGATTCTCCTTTACTATATCGTTTAAGTACAGAAAGGTGACTTCTCGCTTGATCAACGAAGGACTGGAAACTAAGTGCTGAATTGTCTGAGCCTCTGGAATCAACCACGGGTAGTGACTTTAGTACTTGTAGATGAGCTGCTTGTAGCGTAGTTGGATGCCCATATCTGTCCCGTAACAGCATCAGGGCTTCGGCGTATCCTTCGTCATCTGGGAATAGACCCGCGATCACTTGGTCACATTCTTTAGACAGTTTCGTGTGAAGAAATCCCATCTTGGCCTCCGAGGTCATCTTCGTGTTGTGTACAAGCGCTTTGAAGAGACCACTCCATGACAACCATTTTAATGGATCACCATAATAAATGGGCACGTCCGCTCTTACAGGAAGCTTTCCAGGGTTCACTGATTGAACATCAACTTCCAGTGTCTTTCGGAATTCAACAATCCAATCTTCTGTACTAGGATTCTCAGATTGGGCTCCCTGCGTCTTGACCTTTTCAAGGTGTTGTACATAAAGCGCAGCCTTTTCTTCACCACATATCGCCGGTTGTGTAGGCAGGTTTACGGGCAGTTTCGGCCTTGACTGGTCACACATACCTCCAATCGCTTCTGACTGCCTTTCAGCTTCCTCGGCTTCTGCTTCAAGTTGAGCGGCTTCAGTTCTTTTTTGGTGGGCTAATTCCGAGAGATGGGCTGCTTCATCTTTTCTTTTCTGTTCAGCTTCAAGGTCTTTCAGTTGCTGCTTGTCAATTTTATCTTGATCATCGCCTTCCACTTGGGGTTCAGGGGGTGGACTACCATGCTGCGAACTAGTCTCCGAACCAGTATGTGTCGAGGTCTCACCGGCTCGATCTTCTAAATGTTCCTGTACCATTCCGGTTATGCAGTTTACATCCACTGTTAAGTCGGTGAGGATATACATGTCTGCAAGTATTTCTTCATCCCCTTCAAGATACTTTTCGAGCTGGTCATTGTAGGCTACTACTTCTTTGAATCTACTTTGGATGTCTTGTAGATTTCTCTTTATAGCAGTTCGGCTACGTTTTTCTTCCATCATTTTGTTGGTCGCATCAATATATCTGTTGATAACACCTATCGCAACACGTCTCTTAAAGCGAATACCTTTAATTACTTCGGAGAGGGGGGTTGATGGGTCTTCCCTAACATTTCTTGAGTTATCTACCTTCTCGACGTTCTGATCAGCTTGAGAGGTTTGCCTTGTCTCCTCATGCTCCGTTTCATCCTTTTGAGACCTTTTATCCTTTCGCGATCTTGTATTTTCAGCTACAGACATTGTATTGTTCCAAAATTATTTAGCTTTTGTCAGTTCTGTCTAGTTAACTCTCATCCGGCTCGAAGGACCAAAATGTTCACAGCGTTAGGCCTCGTTTCAATGTTTAGTTGACGACCAACCCAAGCGCCTTCGATATTTTGCAATTAGTGCAATGTTACATGAAGTACACACAGAATAACGAACGGTTTATTTCACGCTAAAAAGGACAAATTATATAAAATTACAAAGTAAAATAGGACATAAATATCTAAACAAACATATTAACCTTACAAAGAACATAAACAAGGAAAATAAGACAATACAAATTAAATACTATGACTGTCACTTGGCACTTTTCACGACGTAAATAAATCAGTGAAATCATGCTTATTTTACCGTTCAAACACAGTCAAATCTTCTTCAGTTCAAGCCAAATAACAGAACGATACCGAAAACAGTCTAATAACAAAGGATGTCCATCAGAAAACGTTCAAATTGTCCAAATTCTTTTACCACAACTCAATTTTCAAAGCAAAACGTTACAACCCACGTTGTTTTTCTAGAGCCTGCGATATGGTAAGCACGTACTTCATATAGAGTTTCCGAACGCCTGTCCATAAACACTGGACAAATACAAAACCTTCAAAGCCGGAGTGCAATATTATATATAATCATGCATTTCTCTGTATTTCTATATAATCATGTAGGGCCTATAATTCTCATGTATTAATGTCTGCTGTGTATTCTATATTATGACTGATGAATATTTTAGTAAATTTACATTACATTCTTACTTATAACAAAATATCATGTCAGAGGTTCTAGGGTTTCTTGAGAATTAACTTTTCTTATTATAAGAAAATATTTTCTTGGAAATATTTCTTAAGACAAATTTCTTAAGAAAATTTTTCTCTATATGAACATTCTATAAGAAATTTTGGACTAATTTCAAGAAAATTTTCTTAAACTGAGAAATTATTTGTGTGCAATTTTTCTTATTCTAAGAAAATTTTCTTAAGAAAAAATTTCTTAAGAAAAAAAGTAAGAAAATTTTCTTATTATTCTCCCAAGAAAATTTGAACTCATTTTAAGAAAATTTTCTTAAAATGAGTTTTTTTTTCTTGAAATAAGAAAATGATTTTTTGCTGTGTGGACTTCATATCTCAAGTTCCTGTTCACTGGAAAGAACTTGGTGTCTTTTGGTATAGGATATATATGTTAGTTTTATCATTGATGTGAATTGCCTCTCATGTTCATTTTTTTTAAGAACTGCATAAGTTATTTCTTATACAATTTCAATCGTAAAAATATTTTTTCTATATATAGAAAGCAAAAAATCATTTTCTTATTTCAAGAAAAAAAAACTCATTTTAAGAAAATTTTCTTAAAATGAGTTCAAATTTTCTTGGGAGAATAATAAGAAAATTTTCTTACTTTTTTTCTTAAGAATTTTTTTCTTGAGAAAATTTTCTCAAAATAAGAAAAGTTGCACACAATTAATTTCTCAGTTTAAGAAAATTTTCTTGAAATTAGTCCAAAATTTCTTACAGAATGTTCATAATGAGAAAAATTTTCTTAAGAAATTTTTCTTAATATAAGAAATATTTCCAACAAAGTTATTCTCAAGAAACCCTAGAAACTCTGACATGATATTTTGTTATAAGTAAGAATGTATTGTAAATTTACTAAAATATCCATGAGTCATAATATAGAATACACAGCAGACATTAATACATGAGAATTATAGGCCCTACATGATTATATAGAAATACAGAGAAATTATTATATATAATATTGCATCACGGCTTTGAAGGTTTTAGGTTTTGTATTTGTCAAGTGTTTATTTGATATGTTTTTAAATATCAATTATTGCAGTACAGATCAATTATTGGAAAAGGATTTTTGTGGTGCTTAAAATCAGATGAGACATCATCAGATAAATTTGAGAGTAAATAATTTAAAAATTGGTGTGAAGTAAATCCTAAATCACACTTAACTTGAAATAAAACTTTGCAATCATGTTAGGAATTGAGCAGGGCCGTAGCTAGAAGCTTAATTGGGGGGGTGCATATTCATATATTCGTCATATGCCCGAATGACTTCTTTTGTATGCTATTGTTCCTATGGTATATAAACATGAATATATGAATATACACCCCCCCAATTAAGCGGTCTAGCTACGGCCCTGGAATTGAGTATATCAAACAAAAAATACTGGTAAATGATAAGTTAGCTACTCTGGGGAATTTTAAGCTATTCTTTAGCTATCGCTTGCAATACCGGCATCTTTAAGGAAACTACTTTGAGACCATTATCAAATACACCCATCCTTCAACCCATTCTACACTGCTTTTTTACTTCCCTATGATAGTTTAATTCCAATCAATTCACCATGAAAATGCATAAAATTAATTCAAACAATATATAGATAGAGGCCTTATCCAATGAAATCAAATGGTGTTAAATCCAAAAATTGTCCCTAACAAAATATGTATGGATAAATGTATCTGAAGGCAAAATAGAGAGCTTTGTGATAATTTTAATGATATAGGCAGACTTTGATGCACAATTTATACCCTTTGGAACAGTCGCAACCCTACTGTGGAGAAGCACTGTTACATTTAATAACCCCTCTGGATTTAGTATCAATATGAAAATACAACTCAACTCTAATCCTACATTTCAAACAAAGACATTAGAAACACTGCCATATGCTGCTCCTTAGTTATATATCACAACATTGGACTATTCTATGTTGCTCCTCTGAGGTATTCTAGGCCATAATTGCTGAGGAATTCTAAGGTATTGTTTAGCTATCCCTGCTATAGCCAACTATTTGACTATATAAACAGATAATAACATGGAAAATCATAGCGCAAATCATTAACCGATGCAGAAAGACCTAAATACAATTCTTGATCTATAATAGGGTGGAATAAAGGCTAACGAAGGCTAACAAATAAAGGCTTATACGTTGTATATAATAACACACTCGATCAGCATGTTGGCATATGACATCATGAAACATCAACTCACCTTATGAAATACCACAAATTTGCGCCGATATAGTGTATATTTTCTCACATCCTAAACGTCCATATCTTTATCGGTAATATATAATAACAAGATACAAATGCCATATTCGCCGTAAAAAACAATATTTCTTTAATATGCGTTTATAATAGCGTATAGGTTGTTTCGCTAAGTATTCAAATTTCCCTCGTGGGCTACGCTCGAAAAGCATAATGGGATAAATTGAATAATCAGGCTCTGCGTCAGGCTGGACCATATAATTATAAGTATTAAACCTTTGAATGCTTTGAATTATCTCACGCTGGGTTCCGTAAATGAAAGCAGCATTTTGCAAACATTATATTAGGACTTTGTTCTATTTTAACGGTTCTTGACCGAATATGTCACGCCATGCTTGTAAAGTGCTAGTACGAAAAGCTTCATTGTTGACTAGGGCACTTTTCTCATACTGATGTAATTAGCTAGCGATAAATTAATAAAATCATCTAATGATCGGAACGAAAAACAATAAAATATGAACCATATATAACTTTTTGAAATCAGCAAACTTCAACAGTAAAGAACATTTGAAACACAAGTAATTTTGAAGTACTCTCAGCTGAAATTCTTCAAATTTAATGCGAAGAGCATTTTCTTAGTTTAAGAATATATATTTCTTATAACAAGAAATTGATATCTCAATATTTTCTTAAGAAAACATTTTCTCATTTTAAGAAAAACATTTTCTTATGATAAGAAAGTGATATCTCTGATATTTTCTCGAGAAATAATTTTCTTATTTCAAAAAAATGTTTTCTCAAATTAAGAAGAAAAAAATCTTAAGAAAATATTTTCTCAATTTAAGAACATTATTTCTTGAAACAAGAAAATATTTTCTTAAATTAAAAAAATTCAATTTCTTAAGAAATTCATTTTTTGTTGTGATGTTATTTATATAGGACATATAACTATTTTCTATATGTTACTACATACAGGTTAGGCCAGTATAATAATCAGAATACTACACAACTTTTGTCTTTGTTATCCCAAAATAGCTGAAGTTATAAGGGAAAACACCTACATGCATGTATGGACGACATATACGATTCCGTGAACTTAGAAGAAGAAGCTAAGAAAGTTTCTTCAGAAATTATTGAAATCCTTCGCAACGGTGGTTTTAATGAAGAAGAATGATGAAAAGATAAAAGGTCCTGTTGAAGAGAAAGTCCTAGGAATGGTCTCGTATCACCACAACGACGTATTTGAATTCAAAGTAAATCCTCCTGAACCAACCAAATTTACAAAGAGAGCAATTTTAAGTCAAGTAGCTCGAATTTACGTTCGTTTTGGAGCAGCTGCAGCTCTCCTAATTCGTGCCAAAATAGAAATGCAAAAACTATGGCCAGAAGGATTGCGATGGGATGAGGAACTACCAAAAAGAGCCAAACAGCGAGGATTCGATTCTTCCAAGAGATGAACGACCTAAACAACGTCCCCTTCGCATGGGAGATGCAAAGAAACCAACACTTTCGCAACCAGATTCATCGCAGCAAAGTCAAGAGTAGCCCACTGAAGTCGCCGATCATACCTCGCTTAGAGCTACAAGAAGCAGTCCTGGCAGTACGATTGTGTTGTTTCATTCTCGAAGAGTCTCGGATGCAGTTTGTAAAGATAATCTTCTTCTCAGACAGCCACACTGTCCTTTCATGGATCCGAATCCAACCCAGAGAATTTTAACCATTCGTTTCAGATCGAATCGCCGAGATCTAGAGCAAGTCTAGTCCAGAGCAAGTCTATAATCCAGAGCAATGGAGGCATGTTCCTGGAGAGCAAACGATTTCGCTGACGATGTATCGAGAAGAATACCTGCTCTACAATTGATCGGCAGATGGAAGTACGGCCTAAGGAAGTTGATCAATCGGAAAGCCGAAAACCTGCACCTGTATTGCAAGTTACTCAACCGTCAGAAATTATTCCAGGTAAGAAATTTTGAGCTTGGAAAAAACTTATTCGATTCACCGGCTGCGTGTTTCGATTCATAAAGAAGCTACAAAACCGTCGTCAAACCAAAGAGAAAACAGAAACAACCCAGTCGACCCGGCCAGAAAATACTTCAGAAGAACTATTTCAATATCGGCACCGGGTTAGAAGACGCCGAGTTATACTGGATAAAGCGAAGCCAGAAGTCACTCCATAATCGCATTAGAAAGGGAGAACTGAAAGGAATAACCCGATGGCAACGGAACGATCAGAGTCGGAGGACGTGTAAACAAAGCCATGACATCGTACGAAACCCAGTTTCACACTCACGTGAACACAGGATATCGCTACTGATACCTCGTAAATTCCACCAAAACGGTCACTCAGTTATTGCAACAACCGTTGCAAACATAAAGAAAAAGTATTGGATAATTCCATGCTATGAGTTTAATTCGTTTTTTATGAGTTGTTTTAGGACAGTAAGGTCACCTCTCCACTTTAATTCTGAATTCTCGAGGAACAAGTTATCGTAAAGATCCGTGCAACGCATTTCATATAAGCCTGATGATTTTCAAATTCGTTCGATTTAACGACTTCGCGTTGTCGTTGTGCTCAAATACTTCGCATTCGCGTGTTCATTGTGTTCAATAGCAAACTCGTTGTATTTCACGCAAAGTTTAAACGGCAATGATATTCTTTCTAGTTAAAGAGCAATGTTACGACATGAGGTCTCATATTTTGAATTGAGTTATGATTAGGGAGTTTTTGGTGAAAATGACGTTCTGATTTTATATGCATGGTTCAAAAATATATTCTGTTGCTGCTCAAATGACAAAAATAAAGCATTTTGAATGTTTACAAGTTTTAATGTGGTCTTCAGTTTCTGAGCGGATAAGGGTAGAAAACATGTTTTTTATTTTAATGTTTTCTCGCTGCTGAAAAGTTCATCACGCCATTTTTAACTATGTTTTGGAAAGTTAACGATGCCCTTGAGGATGATTAACTTTAAGCATGTTTTAACTAGGATTAAGGCTACTTTAACTACCCTTTTATACAACTGGCTTAACTACGTGATTCGAGTTAACCACGTTTTAACTACAAAAATAGTGATTAAAACGTGATTAAGAGCTTTATACAACCGGCCCCGGTTCCATAGAAAAGCACAGGAAGTACAAATAACTCAACGGATAATTATTTTTGGTGTTATAGCTTCGCTAATTCAGTATCTTTACATCTAGTTTTAACGGCCTTTTTTCTGCCATCATACAACAACAGTCTCTACTGAAGTTGTTTACTTGTGGCGTTTCTCAAACCGTGAAAGCGGCCTAAAATGATATTTTTTCTTCTCTTGCAATAAATAATTGCTATAATTTGCTCACAGGAGTTTTATTTCATAATTTTTTCTGTTTAGATAATTTCTTTATCTTCTCTGTCGAAATACACAGAGATGTGGAGGATGAATCTCGTTTCCACCAAAATGTTGTTTACCCTAACGATCTTGCTATACTTTGGCGGAATTATGATCAATTGCAATGAAGATATTCCTATTTGTGACATGCAATTGAAACAGCTCAAAGAAGACATGAAAAACTGGGAAAAAATATGTGTGAAAGAGAGTCTGGGGAATTTAAAAGACATTAAACCAAATTTTGTCAACGGTCGCCGCGAATCAAATTCTTCATATTGCCGAGCCGAAAATAAGTACCTGAAGGAAAGAATGCGTATGCATTCAAACATGTGCTTTTATGAAGGTAAGTTAATCGATTTTCTTATTACATTGGCATCAGGCTAAATACCATGCATGGCATGCATCTGGCATAATCACGGATTGTGGCAAGTGCCATGGTATTTAGCAAAATCGTTATGGTCTTAACATATGCTTTTTGATGTTATTTAAAACACTTCTCTTTTTTACTTACTGATTTAACCGTTTTATCACCTCTTTTCACTCTCGCCGGCGCGAAGCGCCGTACGAGGGTACTAATTCTTGTGTGAATACTTGTGTGTTATTATTCACTGGCGCTGGCATAGAGGTAAAGAATGGTAATGGGCGACTTGCGCTAAAGCAAAGCATCACGGTAGTTTAGTTACACAGTAGAATTTTCCAATATGGCGATCGCGATGTGCTTTGTTGTGTTAACCGCGAATAACTCAACAATCCACGAGTAATTTTTTTATCTAGTTTAAGTAAAAAGCTTTTATAAATTCCTTAAGGCTTTTTCAGGCCTTTACCGTCTCATGGAATTTTTACAAGCTTTATATTTTGCAATATTCAACACCGTTGACAAGCGTGCGAAGTGAAACATGGCTTCGATTGAACATGGAGGAGCAGACATTTGCCTTTTCTTCACACTTAGGAGGTAGGTAAATGGATAAAAATCATTTTAAATGAAAGGCTCACTCTTGTTCGTTACGTGCGAGAAATATCTCGGCGATCGCGCTGTTTTCAGCAACTTGAGGGGCTAAAATGTTCGTACAACTAGCCAGCTAAAACAACACATGCTTTGATCAAGCGTTCCATTTTCAAACCAAAACATTGAGTTTGTTTGGCGGGAAAAATATCCGTTGAAATTGTTTGACATTTCATTTTTAAACATTCACATTGTTGATATTGTTAAAAAGTACTTTTAAACACCATTGGTTGCTCGTTTACAATTCTGGAGGATTAAAAAAAAAATTTTACGTATACTTGAAATACTCGAGCGTTGCCGCCGTCTATTTTAACGAATTTTCGACGTGTCTTGTTGCTCTCTTTTTACGAAAATATTATGGAGGAAACGGAGGTAGCTTTAAAAACTAGAGGAGGAACAACCTGGTTGTGTACCACTTTGTTCCAGCAATAGTGTGAAGAACAAGAATTTGTCTTTTTACAAATTTCCTTCGGAGTCACATAAGAAAGAAAAATGGCTAAACTTGTTAGGCATACAAAAACAGCCTTTAAAAAGCCACAAAGTATGTTCACTACATTTCCCGGGTGGTAAGAAAGTGTTGGATGCATTCCCAACTGGTCCTATGTCATCACATAGACCAACCAAAAATAGCAATGAAGGTCGGGGCAGTAATAATAGTGCCAGCAATGATAGTACCAGCAATGATAGTACCAGTGTCCCTATCCTTGACAAACAGCAGTTGACTGAAGATGAAGATGAGCCTCTATACAATGACCCAAAAACTGAACTTGCTGAATTAAAAACCAAACATGAGGAATTGTTAATGAAATACAGCCAGTGTGTACTACGCTTAGAACATGTTATTGCAAGTGATGCAAATTTCAAGTTTTATACTAGTTTTCCGAATTATGCAACATTCAAAGCATTTTTTGACTACTTGCAACCAGCTTGTAATTTTTTAATGTATGCTGGATCATGTAACATGGAACATGTAGAGCCAACAAAACAAAAGCACGGACGGCCACGGTCACTTTCCCCAGAACAAGAACTGTTCATGGTATTAGTTCGGTTGAGATGTGGATTGTTAGGACTTGACATTGCCAACAGGTTTGGAATTTCACACACCCAGTACTCACGCATTGAAACCACTTGGTTGGGGTTTCTTTACCACCGAATGAGGGCTCTCCCCATTTGGGCACCACGTAAACATGTTCAGGAGACCATGCCACAAGCCTTCAAAGATAGCTATCCTAATACCCGTGTTATAATTGACTGTACAGAAATTTATATTGAAATGCCAACATCATTTAGAAGTCAGTCTGCAACTTATTCCTCTTATAAAAATCACAATACTGCTAAAGGGCTCATTGGGATATCACCTGCTGGATATCCAACATTTGTATCTGAGCTTTATACTGGGAGGTCCAGTGATAAACAAATTACAAAAGATTGTGGCATTCTGAATTTGCTTGAGCCGGGAGATGACATCATGGCTGATCGGGGGTTTAATATTGAGGATGATATGCCTAGTGGAATTGGCTTAAATATCCCACCATTCCTAAATGGAGCTGATCAACTTTCAGTGAATGATGAGAGTGAAACAAGAACAATAGCTGCAGTTAGGGTGCATGTAGAAAGAGCAATTCAGCATTAGCGCATTAAATGTTTCAGAATAATAAAAAACACTTTCCCTTTGAGCATGGCACCAGAACTGAACAAAATTTGGGTAATTTGTTCATATCTAACACTTTTCCAGCCACCCTTAATAAACGATAAGCCATCTGAGGAAACAATTACTGAGGGCACATAATATTCTGTAATTTGATAATTTAATTAATCTTTGAGTTCAGCATAAATGTAACTAAAGTAAAAAGAAGTAAGTTTTGGAAGCATAGTTTTGCTCCACAATTCATGATCAAAGTATATCCGTTCACAATGGACTTCCTTTGTAGTATATACCACAAAGTCAGTCCATTCTACGTTGCATGAAGCCATGGTGCCCTGCACCTGAAAATAATATGCATGACTTCTTTTCAACATAGGTTTAGGGTCCTTCACATCTGCCACTTGCAGATAAAATGAAGGATCCGTGCAGGCTTCTTCAATGTTCATGTCCCTTTTGGAAAATGGACACTTGACCTCTCCAATACCATATGGATTCTCTTCACTGGGGTCATACAATAAAAAATCTGGACTTGCACCTAGCCATGGAGCTTGTGCATTGACTACCAATCCACACTCAACACATGCTTTGATTTGTTGTCCATTGTCAAGACAGTTTTCTAAATGTGTCATGATTGCATTTTGTTCATTGTTACGTCCCCATTCACATGATTGTGGTGCTTTTGTTTTGCTGCCAGCCGATGAAAACTGCTTTGAAAGTAATGATTTTGGAAAAATATTTTCCCGACGTTTTAAAACTAGGCCAAAATTTGAGGCTGTTAAACGAAGACGCCTCTCCGCAAACCAAAGTTCATTGTTTGACTGCCCTCTTGTGCTGCATTCAATATCATGCAATTGTTGTTTTGTTTTAAAAAGTTTTTCCTGAACAAAAGGTGTATGCTGTGGAGGACAGGGCACATTCTTACACACTTCAGCAAGGCTGGGAATCGTAATTGCATTCAAGATTTTATCTCTAATTTCCACATTATATAGAAGATTGGCCCTCTGTCCAGCCTCAGTAAATCTTTTTTTTGAGGGCAGAGCTTCTTGAAACTCCTTGTAATCGAATGGTTTACAATTGTTTGATTCCAAAAGGCTTTCAAAATAATTGCTTGTGTTAGCAGATTTTAGCCCATTCTTTAGTCTTATAATGTCACTTTGATTTGCATTCTTAGCAAAAGCAGGTGCTGGGTTATTGTCAGTTAACAAGGTAGTTGAGTAAGGTCTCTTTTTTGAAGTGGCTTTGGTAAATTTGACATGATCAAAAAGTACAGCAGATTTTGTGTATTCACTTGCTGGTACATGCCACTGTTGTAGCAGTTGTGTACAAGATAGGTCATCTGGAACTTCATTTAATTCAAGTTGAATGAAGTCAAGAATTTGAAATAATAAGGCAGCTACATGCTTGCAGCAACCACCCTTTCCAGCAATACAAGAACAACTTGCGTGCGAAACTTTACCAGTGTCCTGGTGTAAATGAACATACACATTATATTGTGCCTTCTTCATTGATGCATGAACCTCGCTTTTCACAAGAAAGAAATGCTCAGTGCCTTTCATTACATTAGCCTTAACTTGTACTTTCGTGACCATTTTTTCTTTGAAAAGTTGATAGCCATACTTTTTATGTTTGATAGCATTTGGTGGTTTTCCATGTTTAGCTGAGGTGTCAGTAATTAGGTGTTGTTTAAGCAGTTCATGTGTGAACGGAGGCATGCCAATAAGTAATTTTGTCCACTGTATGCTTGTACCAGGAGATTTACTATCCGTTTCCTCCATAATATTTTCGTAAAAAGAGAGCAACAAGACACGTCGAAAATTCGTTAAAATAGACGGCGGCAACGCTCGAGTATTTCAAGTATACGTAAAATATTTTTTTTTAATCCTCCAGAATTGTAAACGAGCAACCAATGGTGTTTAAAAGTACTTTTTAACAATATCAACAATGTGAATGTTTAAAAATGAAATGTCAAACAATTTCAACGGATATTTTTCCCGCCAAACAAACTCAATGTTTTGGTTTGAAAATGGAACGCTTGATCAAAGCATGTGTTGTTTTAGATGGCTAGTTGTACGAACATTTTAGCCCCTCAAGTTGCTGAAAACAGCGTGATCGCCGAGATATTTCTCGCACGTAACGAACAAGAGTGAGCCTTTCATTTAAAATGATTTTTATCCATTTACCTACCTCCTAAGTGTGAAGAAAAGGCAAATGTCTGCTCCTCCATGTTCAATCGAAGCCATGTTTCACTTCGCACGCTTGTCAACGGTGTTGAATATTACAAAATATAAAGCTTGTAAAAATTCCATGAGACGGTAAAGGCCTGAAAAAGCCTTAAGGAATTTATAAAAGCTTTTTACTTAAACTAGATAAAAAAATTACTCGTGGATTGTTGAGTTATTCGCGGTTAACACAACAAAGCACATCGCGATCGCCATATTGGAAAATTCTACTGTGTAACTAAACTACCGTGATGCTTTGCTTTAGCGCAAGTCGCCCATTGGCAACACAAAAAGCTAAGACAAAAAGTTTGTATTTCAATGAGAACGTTAGTAATTTGATTTACACTTTGCGAACTAATTTCAAATAGCGTTTGGTAAACTTCAATATAAAATACTTCGGAAGGAAGGAGGAATTCTTCGTTTGAAGTGCTGCTATTGGTCCAATTATTTCCAATTCGTTTGCCAAGGGACTATAAGTATATCTTTGTGGGTATTGTGTACCAACCTGGGAATGGGATAATTCTGAGATGTCGGACTATTTATTCGACTCGTTATCGAATATTAAGTCAACTTATGCAAACTATGGATACTCTACATACCGCAAACTAAGTAAAGAGAAATTGCACATATTCTAACCCGCGGTAACAATGTCCTTGATTTAGTTTTGACCAATCTTGAATACTATTATTGAAAACCAAAGAAATTATCCCGTTTAGGAATTGAAGTTAACGAGTTCACGGCAACCAGGTTGACCTCGGTTCTAGCGCGATCGGACCGAGGTTTGACCTAGGTTGACTTCGGTTTTTGTTAGGATATTTCTGCACAGTAGTGTACGCCCCATTTCGCTTACGTCAATATTATCTGAACTCGCGAAAGAATTAGTGGTTGAGAATTACAAACAGCCCGCAGCCACAAGGATCGATAACAACCAGTTTGGAACAATCGCAAAGTCATCTACTACTCACGATTTAATATGTATGATGCATAAGTGGACTGAGAAAACTGACGGAAATGGCTCCACAGTACGAATTGTTGACTTACTTGACTTCAAAAAAGCGTTTGATCTGATCATAACATTCCCGTGAGGAAACTGGCTACCCTTAATATACTACTTAGTGTTGAGGCAGGATAGTGAACTTTCTCACAGATCGCAGGCACAGAGTGAAGTTGAATTCGGATTGTTGTTTGGAATGGGCTGCGTTCCCAGCGGGGGTACCGCAAGGGAATATGGTTGTATGTACCGCAAGGGGGTATGGCTGTTTGCCATAATGCATGATGAAATGCCTCGAAATTGAAGGCACCGACACTTGGAAGTATGTTGATGATACGTCAATATGGGAAGTGGTTGACGAACATGAAATAAATACATTGCAATCACCTGCATGTGTTTAAACTTCAAAAACAGTCAACTAATAACAAATTTCAGTTAAACAAAACTAAATGCCAAGAACTCCATATATTTCAAATGCAAAGAACGCTTTGGCGTTCACGGACTTTTGCTCCTATATTACCGCGAATAATAAACCATTAGACGTCGTGTCATGCATGTTACTGGGATTGAATTAATACAATACAATACAATACAAACTTTATTGTGTTCCCAAGCAGGGTTTTTCAACACTAATTTACAATGAATAAGATGTTAATTAATCTATTTACAATTTTTAAAATTTGAAATTAATCTACGCTAATAAATAAGACATTTATATAAAATATCAAGACAAAGTACTTTTGGGCAAAATTTTGGACCAACTGTAGTTTCTTGATGTTAGTGGACGATGTGTTTGACCAAACCGTTGAACAGTAAAACATTTTGTTCGTAACGAGTGCCGAGATGATAAGAATTAAGGCTTCTTTATCGAAGCATTTTTTTACTCGATTTATTTGGCACAGAGAATTCATACATGCAGAGACTAAGTTGGTGATATGGTGGTCATACGACAAATAAGAGTCGAGGTATAAATAGTATAAATGCTAAAGAGTAAAGGTGATAGGATTGCCCCCTGAGGTACGCCATATGAAACAGGGAGAGGGGTGGAGACAGTGGAACCGATTCTGACCGATTGTGTTCTTCCGGTCAGGTAGCTCTCAAACCACTTTGTCACGCTTAGACAAGCTCCAGCACTGCTGAGCTTTTCAAGAAGGAAGGCGTGGTTTACACTGTTGAAAGCCTTTGATAAATCTAATAATATCACATGACCTCAAGTAGAATCTACATGTACTACAGTACTAGAGATTGAGAGGGAGTCTCTAAAAGATTTCTGAAAGGCTGTATTTCCTTTCACAGTTAAAATGTGCTAAAGTTTCTGTGAAGGATTTGATACCATTTTTTTAACATGCATACGGGTCAGTTACAGAATACGCCTGCCCAGTCTTCCATGACTCGCTGCTCCAATACCTATCAGACGATTTGGAGAAGTTACAAAAGCGTGCACTCAGAATAGTATATCCATCACTAACATATCCAGAGGCTTTGCTAGAGGCCTGTATTGACTCGTTGTTTAATCGGAGGGAAAATATTTTATTTCGGTCATGTCGCTTTCGATTATTTGATTATTTTTACGTTTCAATTTTGATTGGCTTTTCGCCACTTTGAGAACGAGGAAATTATATATAATAATGTATTTATTCATGCAATATGTATTCATATTTCCTGAGTTATGCGTGGTTTTGAAATAATATTTGACTTTAGCAGTAATCTCTTCCAGGACCTTACCCTGAGGAATATGTACTATTGGCTGCCGGGACTTCAATCCTGGCCATGGATTTAACGACATATGATACAAAAGTCATTGTTGACGGCAAACAAATTCTTGCGACGTTGGATTTTGATGCATTTGGCAAAAAAATTTACTTTGCAGAATGGGATAAGGAGATTCGTAGGGCAAATTATGACGGAACGTACAAAGAGAGCGCAGTGAAGGATGCTAAGGCAAGGGCATCAACAATCGACTGGATTGGACGTCGTATATTCTGGATTGATATCCCGAGCAGTAGAATTTACGTGGCTACTCTTGACGGCAAAGACAGCAGGTTGTTAATTGGAACTCGTTATCATGAGGATATAACATTTGATCCCATTGAAGGGTGAGTTATACATAAACGAAGAAGTAATCAAATCCAGGAGATATTGTTGTATATGTTGATTTGATTTATTAAGTAATTCTAAATTTAGGTTCGGAATTTTTCAATGCTATGCAAACTTAAGAATTTGTTTTTTAGTTTCAAGATTTGGCCTGATTCTTGTGGTTTACGGCTCAGCTTATTGATGATTACTCACTTCTTATATAGTCCTTTTTTAACGTTAAATCTCCAGAATAGGTCTAACGGATTAATTCAATCCTTCATATCTGTTCTCTAGTTTCGCTTATTATCATGTCACAATATAAGGATGAAAATTTTGGAGACGCGCGTATTCAGCATTAGACTACCGGGTGTACCAAAGAAAGTATACTCCGGTTTGATTCAAAATAGCCTCTTATCCAGTAACGTTATCGAAATGAGACAACTTTCATTATTCAGAGGAAAGAACAAATTAGATTTTGATATTTTATAGTTGTATTTTATAAGGAAATTCATGGGGATATTAGTCCTCAAATTCGGTACATTAGCTTGGAATGTCTCTAAAATATGCAAAATACGCAATATTAATAAATTAATTTTGGCTGAAATGAAGTACGCACTGCACTATTAACATGCAGTAGACACTAAACAAACTGTTGAATTTTGATATACCACCACAAATTATCACGATAACTGATTTATTTAAATATAAGTTAGAATAATGCCCAAGTTTTTCTTAAATGGAAGCAATGTTTTTCTCATTATTAGCTGCTATACTGCGATTTTTCCACAATTTAGTCAATCCGTTAATTTTGAGGTAAAATTGTAATATACCAAAATCTAAGTTAACGCTCCCTCTATCCAAAAAAAATTCTTTTAGTGTAATAGCTACACTGGTTAAAACTTCAGCTAGTAAAAGCTTCACTTTCCACTAAGATCACAAGTTATAGTGTTGGGAACAAAACCGTCACCTCCTAATCTGAGAACCAAATTCCTGTTCCACACTTTGAATTTTGGCATATGGTGGAGACATCTTAATTATTACACTTGAAGCAAATCTCCCCACCGCTTGTCATGTATCCTGTTGACTGTTGTGAATGCTCTTTTCCACATCTAGTGCAGGATCCTTTTCCTACTACGCGAAAAGAATAAACCCTGGTCTTGACATACATCTTTCTGCTTTAACTTTTTTCTGGCCAACCTGTTTATTCTCCCTTTGCCATTTTTGACTAAAGATATACCCCTTTCTCATTTTCTTCTTTTTTCATTTCAGCTTTAGAGATTTCATTTGTGTGAGCAACTTTTATTCAGTGTTTTGTCTAATGTTAATTTATCCTCTCGCAAAAGTTTCCGACCGCACATCTTTAGAATTTAATCCAAAAACCTTTTCCAGGAAACAATTTTACGAGATATAAGAGAAAACATACTCCGAAAATATAAACTCAAGATATGCATGAGCTGTTAAAAAACAAGACACAATATTCAAGTTGATATTTCGGCTCTATTTCAAAGTCATTGTCAAAACGATCTTTATACAAATTTGACAGGAAGTAAGGATGACGTAAATCAGTAAGTTAACAAGAAATACGAGAACATGGCCTCACGAGATACTCTCATGCATATAGTGATACAGTCTAAGGAAAAACTATAAGTTCCCTTGATGCCTTTAAACCGCTATTGAGTTCTGGCTTTTTAAACTTTATATGCAGTGCCTCGAGGAACAACAACAGATTAGAGTTAGTATGGTGACTGGTGTGGTTGAGAGACTGAAGTATTTTTGTAATGTAAGGTACGAGTTCAGCGTAAGAGTAAAAGGAGCCAGAATCATTAAGGTTGTCAAAAAGATTGTTCATGTTAAGTAGGTAGTTAACGTCGTCACAGTACATTAAGTGTTTCGAAACTGCGCTTTTTAGTGGATCCAAATGTTCCGAAAGCCTTGTGATGTTGCCAACCCGCGAGACAATAATTGCACAATTAATATAAACAGAAACACGCAGGGGAGGATAGTTGCCAGCTGTAATTGTGCAAAAATCCCGAGTAAGCTAACAAAATATCCCGAGATTTCCTCGAAAACCCCCATATTTCCTGTCTCAACAGGTGGGCAGCTTGTCTGCGTTGACCAAAAATTGTGGGATTATTATAAACATATACATATATATATATATATATATATATATATATATATATATATATATATATATATATATATATATATATATATATACAACATGTGTAAACAATGTACACCCATTTGCAAAAACGTTGGCCGCAGATAGATAGATAGATAGATACTCGAAGCCTAATTAGAATTGCATATTATGACATTTGCAAGGGATTTCAATCATATTACACAACATATGCAATTTAAAATTGCATATGATTACATTTGCATGGGATTTCAATAATATTTCACAACATATGCAATTCTAATTAGATTTCGGGTATCTATCTATATATCTATCTGCGGCCAACGTTTTTGCAAACGGGTGTGTATATATATATATATATATATATATATATATATATATATATATATATATATATATATATATATATTTATATTTAATCTTAAAATATTTTCATCGCTACACTGTGTTTCACGCTTAAAAGCGATCTTCAGGCGAATGGATACTATGATTTTATAACTAACGGTTTGCTGACGCGTTGAGATGACTTGCGCGTGCGTTTGCGATTTTGAATTTTTGCGCGCTGAATTTATTGCGGTGTCTACACTTCGCAAACAATTCCGATCGTTTATTCAACGCTCTGTCTTTGCTCAATTCAAGGATATGAAGTTTCTCCTCCAAACACAGATTACATCTTTTTCCACCAGCTCTACACGCCGGGACTTGCTTTAAAAGGGACCACTTGATAGAGAATTGTCTCTCGCTTTCTTTCAATATCCAAACATACTTCGAAAGTTCCGCTTCTGTCGAGTAGCGCGCGTTGTTGAATGACTTTTTGTGGTTAGAGAAACGGTTCTTGAAGCTTCCTGCTGTCATTCCAACATATTCTTTCGTATCGCCGTCGTCGGTTGGCGTAATTTCAGCTTTGTAAACCACGCTCTCTGACAAGCATTTTCCTGATAATGGACATTCTTCTTTGACGCGACAGTTGCAGTTTCTCTCGCTGGATGGTTCGTTTCGTTTTGAAGCAGGAAGCTTCAAGAACCGTTTCTCTAACCACAAAAAGTCATTCAACAACGCGCGCTACTCGACAGAAACGGAACTTTCGAAGTATGTTTGGATATTGAAAGAAAGCGAGAGACAATTCTCTATCAAGTGTCCCT